>NW_028015550.1:0-11433 GCF_054177405.1 Leptonychotes weddellii
GTGTCATGCACAAACAATGAATCATGGAACACTACATCAAAAACTAATGATTTAATGTATGGTGATTAACATAACAATAAAAATTTAAAAAAAAATATCAAGCTTGGCGCCTGGGTGTCTCAGTTGGTTAAGCGACTGCCTTTGGCTCAGGTCATGGTCCCAGAGTGCTGGGATCGCGTCCCACATCAGGCTCCCAGCTCAGCAGGGAGCCTGCTTCTCCCTCTGACCCTCTCCCCTCTCATGCTGTTTCTCTTTCTCAAATAAATAAATAAATGAAATCTTTAAAATAAAAAAAATTTTTTAAAATGTATCAAGCTTCCTTCTTGTTGTAAGAGGTTAAGAATAATGGGCTCTCCCAGTATGACATGGAAAATAATTTATATTATTATGGAGTCCTCTCTGTATAACTAGAATTAAATTATTTCTTCCTTACGGAATGTATTTCTGCCTACATTCCCCTCAAAATCAGTTACAAAAGGTTTAACCATGGCTCTTGCCAAGTTGTGTTTTGTTTTGTTTGGTGTTTTTATAAGCTTAAACCAGCAGCTGTGCGTGTTTGTGCAATTCTAAAGTCAGGATTTATATATGTAATTTTTCAACTGAGGGGAAAATAGTTAAAAATATCCTTAATGAATCACATGGAAATTCACTAAAAGAAATATAACACCAAAGAAGAGGCTATCTTTTTTCCTTTGTTAGTCTGTATGTTTACAATATTTATAATGGAATTGATATAGACCTCTCTTAGAATAAGGTTTACCTTCCTACAAAATGGTTAATTTTCAATAGAGTAATTCAGGAAAGCAAATAGGTTTTTGAAGTCTTATGTGGTGTCAAGATGTAGATTGGACTGATTTTCCTTAAAAAAAAATCTTTCAGTTGTCCTCCTGGGACACATGTACCCCTATGTTACTCAGATCCCTCCAAGTCCAAAGCAGGACCCAGGCTACAGCTGATCTTTTCCAGAATGAAGAATATTAGAAGCACAAAATTGCTGGTGCACCAGAACCCCTTCAGCAACACCCTTATTTGCCTAGTCAACATCACCCTTCCCCCCCTCAATTTGCATCTT
This sequence comes from Leptonychotes weddellii, assembly GCF_054177405.1. Lineage (NCBI taxonomy): Eukaryota > Metazoa > Chordata > Mammalia > Carnivora > Phocidae > Leptonychotes > Leptonychotes weddellii. The sequence goes on from NW_028015550.1 coordinate 1,073, forward strand.
ATTATAGTGGGTAAACTCACAGATTTGATAAAATGTTGTATTTTTGTAGGAAGTGCTATTAAGTGACATCTCCCCCCAGCATTCTTCCATCCTGGAATTGGAAAAGATAGCTCTTTTAGGCTTCTCATCCTCTTTCCCTTTGTGCCTTGACATCCTTTCCCTTTCCTGGTCACTCACCCTACCCTGGCTGTCTGATAGGAACCTTTTCCTCATATGTCCTCAGTACAGTCCGTAAGCCAGCTTCCTCTCCCTTCCCTCCTACCTGGGGCTTGCACCTGGAATCTTCACTACATTTTGCACACACCTAATACTTTATTACTTGAAAAAAGACTTGGAGTTTGATTTAGTACTGTGTAGACATTTAGCTCAATAGGATGTACTTGATAAAGCTGTTCATATCCTGTGTCTTACTGTATTAATTCAAGGCTCTTAGCATCAAAAACTTGAGACACAGCAGTAGCTTTGAGAATTTCTCACCTTCATCCTTTTAAAAATAATTTTTCATTGGTCACAGAAGGGAGGTGCTTTTCTCCTCATTTGACACCTACCCTGGAAATCTGGCAGAGAACCAGATATTGTGCTCACTCAACATTAGCTTTGCCCAGATACTAAACCCAGAATATAATTTTAGCTTCAGCCTTCCAGATCAAAGATGAAGTGAAAATGAGTTAGTAGGAGAAGCAGGTATCCTCTTACTACATTAACTCTTTAATGAATTTCGTTCTAATGATTCATTATAAAGGAAAAAGAAGATTTGGCTTCAAACTACCTTGGAACAGTCAAAATCTGATTATCTTCTGCCTTCCACATACCTTCTCAACGAACAGAGCACTAGCAGGTTTTCCTTGCCTGCCTTTCTGTACCTGAATACCCAGAGCTGTGCTCAGCCTGCACTGGGAAGAAGTGCACAGTGACTAAGCAGTTGACACTGCTCTACTACTACGATCACCACCACCACCCATACTGCTACAAGCAGTGGTAACCGTTAACATTTATTAGATGCTTTCTACATGCTGGGCACTGTGCTCAATGCTTTATGTCTATCATCTCATCACATCTTTCTAAAAGCCCTCTTAGGGTGCCTGGGTGGCTCAGTTGGTTAAGCAAGTGCCTTCGGCTCAGGTCATGATCCTGGAGTCCCAGGATCGAGTCCCGCATCGGGCTCCCGGCTCGGCGGGGAGTCTGCTTCTCCCTCTGACCCTCCTCCCTCTCATGTTCTCTGTCTCTCATTCTCTCTCTCGCAAATAAATAAAATCTTTAAAAAAATAAATAAAAGCCCTCTTAAATGTAAGCTATATTATCATTAGCTTATCTTTCAGATGAAAAAACTGAGACTTTAAAAGTCAAGGGTTGCCCATCCACAGTATGGAATTGTGACTTGACAATCATAGCCTTTTCCACAAAGGATAAAAATATGACATAAAATAAAAGAGTAGAATCAAAGAATAATAAGACAGGAACGAAAAGCATTAGCATTCACAATACTAGTAATGCTGTAGTTCTTCTTGAACTTGTAAGTTCCAGTGGTTTTTTTTTTTAAGATTTTATTTATTTATTTGACAGAGAGAGACACAGTGAGAGAGGGAACACAAGCAGGGGGAGTGGGAGAGAGAGAAGCTGGCTTACCCATGGAGCAGGGAGCCCCATGCGGGGCTTGATCCCAGGACCGTGGGATCATGACCTGAGCCGAAGGTAGACGCTTAACAACTGAGCCACCCAGGTGCCCCGTAAGTTCCAGTGTTTTTAATGTAATCTTTATTCATATGCTTTCTTCATTATAATGACTGTCAAAGGTAAAGGAGTGAAAATATGTAGACACATACAGAACTAAGAACTGGCACCAGACTGAAATATATGAAGTCAATTTACATAGAAAGAAGCATCTTTCACTAACAGGTTAGCTCACAGGTTCACAGGATGCTAATCTTTTCTAGTTTTCAACAATCAATGCTGGTGTAGCCTTTAAGTACTGAGAAGCTGACATATTGAGAAAGAAGGTACAACTTCTTTTCCCCTTCTTCTAAGATTCATGCAGTTATCCTGAAGACTTTATTTACAAAATATCTATTGATTTGATGCACAAATTCTAATACAAAGCTAATGTTGCATTTTATTCCTAAAAGACTTCAACTTAAGTTATTGCCAGATCATTTGCCTTTGAGAAGAACTCACAACTTAAAACCCATTTACTCCATGAAACTTTACCTCTAACCAATGCTCATATTTCATACCACCAGGCTAATCCTTAGATTTCCCTCAATCTGGAATTATGATATTTTAGGTATGTATGCAAAAGCTTAACTTCCACAGAAGGGCTGATCAGTGATCAAATCCATGAATTGTGTTTCTGTTTTAGCATCTATCCCAAAATACATTGGTTCAACATAAATGTGTCTCCTTGATAGTGGTTTTTAATGAGCATTATAAAAGGGAAACTTATTTTGCATTTACCCAGTGATGGTGATGAGGAATTTTCTGAAACTGGATTAGGGTTCAGGAGGACTGGGTTCCAATTCCATTTATAGTATTTTACACAGGTTACTTTACCTCTTTAGGACTTAATACTTTTTCCTGCAAAGTGAAGGTATTGGACAGGATGAGTTTAAGAGTTCCATCCAGATCTAAGATTCTAGGATTTTACTTGTTTATGTAGAGTGTGAAGGGGGCAGAGGGAGAGATTCTTTAAAAAAAAAAATTTATTTATTTATTTGTCAGAGAGAGAGAAAGAAAGAGAGAACACAAGCATGGGGAGCGGCAGGCAGAGGGAGAAGCAGGCTCCTCACCGAGCAAGGAGCCTGATGAGGGCCCTGGGATCATGACCTGAGCTGAAGGCAGATGCTTAACTGACTGAGCCATCCAGGCATCCTGGGAGAGTGAGATAATCTTAAGCAGGCTCCATACCCAGCACAGAGCCCAATGTGGGGCTCCATCTCATGACCCTGAGATGATGACCTGAGCTGAAATCAAGACTCAGACGCTTAAACGACTGAGCCACCCAGGTGCCCCTAGGATTTTTATTTATTTATTTTTTTAAGATTTTATTTATTTATTTGACAGAGAGAGACACAGCGAGAGAGGGAACACAAGCAGGGGGAGTGGGAGAGGGAGAAGCATGCTTCCCATGGAGCAAGGAACCCGATGAGAGGCTCGATCCCAGGACCCTGGGATCACGACCTGAGCCGAAGGCAGACGCTTAACGACTGAGCTACCCAGGCGCCCCAACCCCTAGGATTTTTAGATTTTAGATTTTCAAGACATTTGAACGTCTTGCCAAACAGGGGTCAAAAAGGATCAATACTCTTAGGTACACATACAAAGATGACATATGATTTTACTGTAGAAGAGAAAACAGACATAGTTCATACTTTTATTTTCATTATTTCGTATCACGGGCACTAACTGGCACTTAGACTTTATATGTAATTTTTGTTGGTTGTATGTTGATTAGATTTCCCCTCAATTCATTGGACCCTCAGAACCAGCAAGTTCAGCTAATCATGGCTGCGAACTGTATCTTGTGGCCATCTATTCATTCGTGTGTTCATTCAAGAAATGTTTATTGAGTGCTTTCATCAAGGCATGAGGACACAGGCTGAACACAGGTACATTCCTTCCTATCATGAAGCTTACAGTTCAATGGTAGAGACAGAAAATGAGTGAACAATAAATATTTAAACTTGTGATGAGTGCCAGGGAGAAATAGGTTGTGATATAGAGTAGCAGTCAGAGGTGGGGTGGGGATGAGAAAAAGTCTTATTTAGAAATATGGTCTGTGAAAGCCTCCCTAAGGACTGACATGTAAGCCTCACTCCAAAGCAGAAGAAGCTACTTATGTGTAGAGCAGTGAGAAAGATACTACGGGGGCGGCGGTGGGGGGGAAGTATGTGAAAAGTTTCTGAGACAGGAAAGAACTTGGAATGCTTAAGTGAGGTTAGAGACTAGCAAGTAAAGGGGAGAGTGGCATAAGATGAGGTTGGAGAAATAGGCAGCAGTTAACATTGTCTAAGAGCATACTTGGGTCAGGAACTCTTCCAAGAACTTTATATGGATTTCTCCATCAATATTCATAGCAAGTCTGTGAATTTGGTTTTATTATTATCAGCCCCATTTTACTGATAAGGAAAAGAATACATGAAGAGTTTGAGTAATTTGCAACAGGTTACACAGCTGGTAAAGAGTGGCATTGGGACTCGAAACTATGTAGTTGACATTGGAGCACATGCTCTAAACCAGAACACGGTATGGCTTCACAGGCAATGGTCAGATTATACAGGTTTTTGCGGGCTGCTAAAAAGGGTTTGAACTGGATTGTAGATGTAATGGATACCCATTAAACAGTTCTTAGAAATACAAGCTAAGCTATGTTTTAAGGATGCATTTCCAATTGCTATGTCTCCACATAGCATAGTGGTGGGAATGGAGACTAAAGAAGAGTGGACATGCAGAAAATGGTTGTTGGGAGCTTCTGGAAAGGCCTAGGATATGCAGACACTATTGCTTGCTTATTCAACAGTCATTCTTCCCCTTCCTCCTAGCAAACAGGGCTCCAGCTTTGATTTATTTTTGACAAGTGCTCCTGTGTTTATTAGTCTAAATCAATAGTTCTCAAACTCTTTGCTTTATACCCTTAAAAATTATCAAAGACCCCAATGGTCTTTTTTTCATCTAGCTTTATTGAGGTATAATTGACAGAGTACAATTTTATATAGTTACAGTGTATGGGATGTTTTGATATACATAAATATTATAAAATGATTATCACAATCAAGTCAATTAACATATTCATCACCTCGAATAGTTATTTTTGTGGTGGTTGCAAGATCATTTAAGGTCTACTCTCTTAGCAAATTTCAAGTATACAACATAGTGTTATTAACTATAGTTACCATGCTGTACATCAGGTTTCCAGGACTTATTCATCTTGCATAACTGAAACTTAGTACTTTTTGGCCAACATCTCTCCACTTCCCTCACCTTCCCTTTCCTCCTGGAAACCATCATTTTACTCTCTGCTTCTATGAATTAAACTTTTTTAGATTCCACATGTAAGTGAGATCATGCAGTATTTGTCTTTCTGTGCCTGGCTTATTACTCTTAGCATAATGCCCTTCAGGTTCATCCATGTTGTCCAAAATGGCAGGATTTCTCTCTTTTTTTTAAGGCTAAATTCTATTCCTGTGTGTGTGTGTGTGTGTGTATTCCATATATTCCAAAATAGTATATATTCCATTGTGTATATATGTGTAATATTTTGGAATATATGGAATGGAAAATACAGTATTTTCTTTATTTACTCACCTGTCAGTGGACATTTAGGTTAATTCTATGTCTTGGCTATTGTGAATAATGTTGCAATGAACATGGGAGTGTAGATATCTCTTGGAGATACTGACTTCATTTCCTTTGACTATATACTCAGAAGTGGAGTTCTGGGTCATATAGTGGTTCTATTTTTAATTTTTTGAGGGCCTACATACTATTTTTTTTTATAATGGCTTTACCAATTTATATTCCCATCAACAGTTTATAAGTATTTCCTTCTTTTCACACCCTTGCTAACACTTACCTTTGTCTTTTTGACAATAGTCATCCTAACAGGTGTGAGGTGATATCTCATTGTGGTTTTCATTTACATTTCCCAGTGATTAGTGATGTTGAGCACTTTTTCATGTACTTGTTAGCCATTTGTATGTCACTTTTGGCTTTATCCATTAATGGGGCATGAGCAAAAGTATGGGGGGTCAATAATGTGGAGGTCTCAGTGAGGTAAAAGCGTTGTCAGATTGGGCTACTGGAGTGTGCTGGAAGTATAGGAGATTAGAAAGGGGAATGCTAGAGACTGCAGTTTCAAAAGTGGTACAGTTACCAGAGATAACAAGGCCCAGAATGTGATCCTTGGAGTGGGTGTCTGGTAGGTTGGAGGTACAGGTAGTTGGAACTAAGGAGGTAAAAGTTCTGAGTTGTAGCTCTTGCATGGGTCATCATCTTGGGTATTAAATGTCATTGAAATGCTGACACATGTTGGAGTGAGGAGGAAGACAGTGATCCAGGAGCTACACTGTTTCCATAAACAAGTAGGAGTTGGTGGATGACAGCAATGAGGAGCAGAAGAAGGTGTTTGGATAATATGAGTCTCTGTATTCAACGAGCATGCTGAAATTACATTGTTTGTCAACTTAGGACTTCTTGTTTTATAAGGTTTTCTTTTTATAACTCTAAATACATTTACATTATAGAAAATTTGGAAAATACAAATATATATAAGAAATAAAATAAAATTACCTATAATCCCATTGCTATTGACATTTTTGTCTTTATTTCTATGTATATACATAGAAAACATTAAGCTAAAACAGGATGTACATATTTACATCCTCATTGTTTTCTTAGCATTATATCCTAAGCATTTCCCCACATCTTTATATATCTTTGTAAACATCATTTTAAATGTTATATTAATATATCGCCCTATGATATACTGTAATTTATTTTGCTATTGATGTATATTTTACTATTGTAAATAATATTAAAATAAAGATTCTTCTACATCAATTATTATCCCTATCTCTAAAATTTCCTTAGAATAGTTTCCTAGAATTTAAATTTCTGGGTCAAAAGTATGACCAATTTTAAATCTCTTGACACATATGTAGAGGGTACCTCAATTTTAGCATCTCTGGCCAGACTTATTATTTAAAAGTTAAGGTGAAATTTCTTCTTGCTTTATGGACTATTGAAAGATTAGATTCCTTTGGCTTCTGGAGATATTGATATGTGTTCTTGGACTCTTCTACTGAGGATATAATTGGAAATTTTAGGTAATGAGAAAGCTAACCAACATTTAAGTGAGTTTAAGTTAGCATGACACCTACTCTTTATACTATTAGCAGCAAGTGAATTTTCTCCCATTGTAAAAGAAGAAAAGCTACAGAGGCAACTGTGACAATTTCAGAAGTCAGAATGGAGAGCTAAGATATAGGCCCAGGAGGATCCTTAAAAGCTGAGTTAGTCAACCTTTCTTTTATTATTGGCCCTCTAAGGAAAAAAAAATAAATTAAATTTAAATGCAACATAAATCAATCAATTTAATTCATTAATTAATCCAATGAATGAATTAATTTTAATTTAATTTTTCCCTAATGAGAGAAATTAAATACTAATGAATAAAATTTTGTCAGGTAGAGCTTTAGAGGTCCCCAAACCATTGTACTATCTAAGATTTCTCCCCTGTATCCTAATCGGTTTTCACCCCTTTGGGGATGATATTGCTTCTATTAAGAATGCATAGTTCAAATGAAATGAAGAGTGCCCAACCACTAATGAAAGGAGAGGTGCCTTCCCTATATACAGTGTGATCCCATCTTTATTACATACATATAGATAACAGATTGGAATGTAATATTACAAAATATTAAGAATGATTATTTCTAGGTAGTCGGATTATAGGTGATTTTTATCTTTTTTATTCTAAAATTTCTCCAGTGAATATGCATTACCTTTTTTAAGGAATCTGTATTTAAAACTTTTCTTTAGTGTTGTTGGATTATATTTAAACAAGCAAAAAGTAAAAAGAAAGGAGAGGTGCCTTAGTTGGAGCCACTCTTCTCATCAGCATGGTTTTCACTTCGGTGTGGTCAGAAGAATTCTGAGATGGCCTCCATGAGTCTCACTCCTGTTATAAACACACCTTCTCCCATTTATTTAATCAGACAGGTGCTGCTGTAAGGGGATTTACAGATGTAATTTAAGTCCTAAATCATGACTTAGAATAAGGAGATTGCCCATGTGAACCCAATCTAATCAGAAGGCTCCTGAAAAAGTTCTGGGCATTTCCTGGTGAGAGAGATTTGAAGTGTGAGAGGGCCTATGGAGAGGGCCACGTGAGAAGGACCTGAGAGTGTCCTAGGAGCTGAGGGCACTTCCCATCTTACAGCCACCAAAAAACCAGGACCTCCATGTACAGCCGTGCTGAAAATGAATTCTCCCAACAACTTGAGGGAGTTTGAAAGCAGATCTATCCCCGTTCAAGGCTCCAGAGGAGGACACACCTGGCTAACACTCGATTTCAGACTTATGAAACCCTGTGCAGAGAATCCAGCTAATGAATTCTGGACTCATGACCCATGGAAACTGAGTTGATAAATTCATGTTCTTTTACAGCTCTAAGTTTGTGGTAATTTGTTACACAGAAATTTAAAACTAATATATTCCACAATCCTGACTCCTCATTATACTGTACATTCTTCTCTACTCTTTTGTGGGAACTAAAATGAGATATTGGGGTGGGAAAGAGGTGATGACAGAGTCTCCTTTCTGTTTAATTCACGTTGAGCTTTTTTCACTCCCTTCCATGCTTGCAGTATTGTTCTATTTATAAGCCAACCATGACCGTGTCCCCGGATTTAGTTATGGCACCCTCCCACAGATTCCAAGATGTAAGTGAGCTTTGTGGCTGGCTTCTCTCAACACCAGTCCATACACATATTGAGATGCTTATAGGTTTAAGATTTATCCTGCAACAGCTATTCCTCATCTTCCATTTGGCTCCAGTACTCGCCAATCAGAATTTGGAGGTGTTGGTGGGCATTTGCTAGGATTTTCTTCCACTTATTCCCTGGCAGGTGTTTGCTTTGGATGTAGCCCTTCTTTCAACCTAGTTGCACCTGGGCAAAATTTTGCAGCGATGATGCATATTTCTCTTAGGTATTGTTTTGCTCATTGCAGTGGGAATTTTGGAAGGAGACAGTTTCAATTAGTTGATAGCAGATGTTCTATTAATCTGGATGAGTTCTGATTTGGGTTTAAGGAGATGGCATTCTTCATCATTGCATATTATGTGGATAGATTACATAACATTATTTGGGGGGACCCATAGGCTCTTGTTTCTCAAGAGACTCAAAGAAATCAGATCAATCAAATGAATAGGTTTTACTAATGATAATCTACTGAAGGCACATTTTATCTTAAACATTTGGAGAGAGGATCTTGATCCTCTACTCTGGCTTTAGGAAAAAATATTTCAGAATTCATAGTCTCTCAGGGTTTCAGAAGGGAGGAAGGTGGGGGGGAGGGGTAGCTGAGTGGTGGGTATTGAGGAGGGCACGTGTTGTGATGAGCACTGGGTGTTACATGCAACTAATGAATCATTGAACACTACATCAAAACTAAGGATGTACTATAGTGGCTAACTGAACTTAATTTAAAAAAAGACTAAGTAGGGGCACCTGGGTGGCTCAGATGGTTAAGCGTCTGCCTTCGGCTCAGGTCATGATCCCAGGGTCCTGGGATCGAGTCCCGCATCGGGCTCCCTGCTCCTTGGGAGCCTGCTTCTCTCTCTCTGTCTGTCTCTCATGAATAAATAAATAAAATCTTAAAAAAAAAAAAAAGACTAAGTATCTGACTTCAAAGGATTGAAACGGGCTCTATAAATGCCTTGCAACTGTGGGGAAAAAGTAACACTTTGGCCTGCAGGAAAAACAAATCTTTACATTGATACGGAAAACAAATGTGTGGATGTTTGTCAATCAACACAAGGTTAGTTTGGATACATGAATCTATGTGGGTTTTCTTTGGACCTTATTGTCCTCGTTTGTAAAAAATGAACTCTTTGGCAGTTCATTAAACAAAGGGATTTGGGGGGAAAAATAGCTTCTTACTTAGGGTTCATTGCCTGAGTATACAAGGATAGTTTGAACACCTACTCCTTTCAAGAAAAGCCATACCAGTTAATATGTTTCTGTATGTTGAGGGACGATTTAAGAATGAGTAAACCTGGGCACCTGGGTGGCTCAGCTGATGGAGCGTCTGCCTTCGGCTTAGGTCATACTCCCAGGGTCCTGGGATCCAGTCACGAGTCAGGCTCCCTGCTCGGTGGGAAGCCTGCTTCTCCCTCTACACCTCCCCTCTGCTTGTGCTCTTGTGCTCTCTCTCTCTCTCTCTCTCACACACACACACACACACTCTCTCTCTCTCTCTCAATTGGGTAAATAAAATCTTTTTTTTAAATTTTATTATGTTAGTCACCATACAATACATCATTAGATTTCGATGTGATCCACGATTCATTGTTTTCGTATAACACCCAGTGCTCCATGCAGTACGTGCCCTCCTTAATACCCATCACCGGGCTAACCAATCCCCCCTCCCCCCTCCCCTCTAAAACCCTGTTTCTTTCTCAGAGTCCATAGTCTCTCATGGTTCGTCTCTCCCTCCAATTCCCGCCCCCCTCATGTTTCCCTTCCTTCACCTAATGTCCTCCAGGCTATTCCTTATGTTCCACAAATAAGTGAAACCATATGATAATTGACTTTCTCTGCTTGACTTACTTCATTTAGCGTAATCTCCTCCAGTCCCATCTGTGT
>NW_028015551.1:0-747 GCF_054177405.1 Leptonychotes weddellii
TATGTTAAGTAAAGGAAGCCAGACACAAAAGGATAAGTATTGTGTGATCCCACTTAAATGAGCAATCTAGACTAGGGAAATCCATAGAGACAGAAAGTAGAGTAGACAGGAGTTGGAGAAGGAGAGAAAGGGGAGTCATTGCTTGATGGGTATAGAGTTTCTGGATAGGATGATGAAAATGTTCTAGAAGTATGTAGAAGTGATGGTTATACAATATTGTGAATGTGCTTGATGCCACTGAACTGAACACTCAAAAATGGTACAAGTGGGAAATTTTATGTTATGCACATTTTACCACAGTTTTTTAAATAACAAATCAATAAAATATACCAATATAAAATTCATGTGTGTAGCGAAGATTTTTAATAAAAGTAAGCAAATGCTCTGGAGAAAACAAGGGAGCAACAGCCAACCAGCCTCCCAAGGGCGGACTCCCTGACCCAGCAGCCAGATGCGACAAGGCATGCTCCAAGAGTGAGCGCCTGGAAGTCACCCCTCACCTGATGACATCAATGGGGGACCGCATCCGCATCCTCTCCCTCTCGGGGACCACATGCCACGTGAACACCAGCCTCCAGTCGAAGCCGCCGATCTGAGGCTCCCCGGAGTTGCCCAGGTACTCAAACGTGTTCCAGTCGATCACATCGATCACAGGGCATACCACCGCCGACTCCTCTTCGTGGATTCTACGAACACCAGGATGCCCCATGTGCCTCTCCGCGCAGAGAGGTGGCCGGGGGACCATCT
>NW_028015552.1:0-747 GCF_054177405.1 Leptonychotes weddellii
CACCATTAATTGATTTGCTTAAGTCTGATTAACTGAATTAATCACTGTCCAAGGCAGATGGATTTATCTTTAGACCACTCAGGCCTACAAAACACTAACCTGGACACACTTTTCCTGAAGAACATAGGGTTTTTAGAGAAGAAATAGAAACATGAAGAAACAAATTTTGTTCTGTTTTAAAGGGGAAAGGAAGTAATTGGTGTGGTCTAAGTAACCAGCAATGGCCACTGGCTCAAGTTATTTCCTTAATGATTTTTAATGGGTCTGGCTCCACTACTTTAAGTGGCTGTCATCCACTAGAAACTTGCATAGACACACTCTAATAAAGACCAGTTCTGTATGATTTGATTGATTAGGTTTCATTGGTATGGTTTAATATCATTATTGTGTAACACTCATGTCAATGCATTGGTATATGAATTGCAATTAATTTATGGAATGGTGGGTATAATTCCTCTGTTTTGTGTAACACCCCTGGGAATCTAAGACATATAGGACAAGTATCTTACCATGAAGTTTATCAAGAAGACTGATTAACAGAAAATACTCAAATGGAATTTTTGAAAATCAATTAATGTAATCTAGCACATCATTAGGCTAAAAAAGAAAAATCACATGATTATATAAAAATGCAGAAAAATATTTGATAAAATCCATCACCTATTCATATAAAAACCCTCAGTAAACTAGAAATAGAGAGGAACTTCCTTAACTTAATAAAGACTATTTACAAAAACCTACAGCTAA
>NW_028015553.1:0-747 GCF_054177405.1 Leptonychotes weddellii
CAAAGGTAGTGATCACTGTGAGAATTATTACAACCTTCAAAGTGGTCCCAAATTCACTTCTTCATTTGTGATCTCAACCAGGTGCTATATTTTCAATGTTTATTGTTCATTTTCTCCCGATCTCCTGCTGTCCTTTAACATTTTTGAAAATGTTCATTCTGAATACATCATCCTCCACAGCAGACACTCCCTCTTAACTTCTATGATCACAGTGACATCACATTCCCAGTTACTTAGGTCTAATGACTCAGAATCACTGGTAACAAACATTCCCTTTCTTTAGTTCATCATGCCTAATTAGCCATCAACCCCTGCCTGTTTCTCGTTTCTACTTTACAAGTGCTCTTTTCTTTCCTTTTTCATATCTACCATCCTTATCAGTACATGGAACATATTAGCTTATTATTCAGGTTTGGCATCAATGCTAAATAAACTGTATAAAATGATTTAGGTAGCCAATATAGGAATGATGGCTTACCCAAATATGTGAGGAGCTGGGTAGTAAAGGGCTGAAAGGCTATGCTGAATGATTGGAAGAACTGCCATGGTTTTCCAAAAATAGTGGTTTCCGCTTAACTTCTACCTGCTAATGCATACATAAGTTCATCTCAATTACAAATTCTATCCCAGGACCATACGTGAAGGAGATGCTTTCCCAGACTGCTGGTGAGAGTGAATATTTAAGCCATCATTTTGGGAAAAAAAATGTTGGCATTATATACTAAAAAGTAGAATAAATTCAAAATT
>NW_028015554.1:0-747 GCF_054177405.1 Leptonychotes weddellii
AAGTCTCTTCCTTTGCCCCCTCCAAGTTCTTCCTGTAAATGGCCCTATTTCTTCTATTATGATCTATAAATCAGGATCTTCTACATTATTAGAACCAATATTATAATATTCCCAAATATTACATAAAATTTTCTTGTTTTCTTAATCTTCATTAGGATCTTTTCTTAGATTTTAGTACTTGGGTTTATGTTTCATTTTTTCCCTTGCTTTGCCTTACACTTGAACTTTTCCTTGATTTTTTCATTGTCCCCAGAATTCCCAGACCCCCTTTCCTTTTTGTGCTTATTCTGTATCATCTCAGTTTCCCAGAAGTCTGCACAGAAATCCCCAAAACTGAAAACCTGAATCTTTCCTTTCTGCACTTATGCTGGCAAGTTGGCTCAGAATCCAGGTGCAGCCAGGCACAACAGATAAAGCCAACATCAACATTTCCTAGATTTCAAGTGTATTTATTGCTTCAGATCACAAAGAATGTCAACATGGTTTCCAAAAGAAATCCCATAGGGTGATCAGTGGAACTTGGTTTTATTTATTTATTTATTTATTTGTTTTTTTTTTTTTTTTTAAAGATTTTATTTATTTATTTGAGAGAGAGAGAATGAGAGACAGAGAGCATGAGAGGGAGGAGAGTCAGAGGGAGAAGCAGACTCCCCGCCGAGCAGGGAGCCCGACGCGGGACTCGATCCCGGGACTCCAGGATCATGACCTGAGCCGAAGGCAGTCGCTTAACCAACTGAGCCACCCAGG
>NW_028015555.1:0-747 GCF_054177405.1 Leptonychotes weddellii
GGGGGGGGGGGGCATGCTGAGTTGTATGAGGTCACATGACGACTAACAGGCCAAGTGGGGGTGGGGCCCGGGTCTGCTGACCCCAAAGCCTCTGTCCCGTTCTTTTTCTAATAAACACTCCGCCCCAGAGGCAGCTGCCTGACAACCCCCACCAACTCCCCACTCCTTGCCCCGTCCCCCCAAAAGGAGCCAAAAGGTCTACGTACAGCTCCAAAGCTCACCATTGGCGATCGGCCGTAGGCGGCAGCGGCCGCAGCAGCAGCCGCACTCATCTGCGGTGGGATGTTGTGCAGGCCGGCGTAGGCGCTCGGGCTGGTGAGCGAGCCGTTCATCTCGTGGTGGCTCATCATGGCAAAGGGGGCCGCGTAGGAGCTGGTGATGGAGATGGGCGTGCGCAAGGCCGAGGCTGCAAGGAGGCGGGCGTCAGCCAGGGGAGACCCTCAGGGGGAGTGGGCCCACCCCTCCTTCCAGGACAAAGCTCAGGCCGCCAGAATGCCTCCCAGCCCAGCAGCAATCCTTCCTGCACTCGAAAGCTGCCTGCTCCAGGCCGTCCTCTTGCACTGAACCCATCTAACTGGGATCCTGGTCTTCGCGGTCCAAGCAGGTTCAAGCTGAGAGATATGCCCACCTCTTTTTACACAGCAGGACATGGAGGCCCAGAAGGGGGTTGTTGGGAGTCTCAAGGAACTAATGACACACATGGGGACAACCTGTCTGAAGCTCCTTCCACATGCCGAGTCCAACAGT
>NW_028015556.1:0-747 GCF_054177405.1 Leptonychotes weddellii
TCTGTCAGGAACTTTGCCTATTCTTGCCCACTAGAATAATATAATTTTGAGTGGCATAAATAACATAATTATACATGGCAAAAAATTCATCCTATTGAGGCATTAAAATCCCAGACTTAATGAAAATGACAAAAGGATTTACTATCTGAAATGAAAATATTTTAAGAGAACTATTCATCAAAATTTTGATATCCAATTCTAGTTCATCCTTATTAGAGATTTGATGGTGCCCATTATCCAACATGACTAAGGAAATAGTTTTAGTTACTTATGTCCTTGGTTTTTCCAACTCTTTTAATACTTTGATCAGGTGGCAGCTTTCCCCATTTCCATTGTACTGGGACATCACATTCTCACTTACAGGCCCTTATTATGGCTAAGTGTAACATGTGTGTTTGTATATATGTATATATAGTAAGAATGTCTAATATATATGTAATAGGTACCCACAGGAAAAGGAGCAAATGAATGGTGCAGAAGAAGTATTTGAAGAGAAAGTAACAAAGTTTTCTAAAACTGACAAGTCATTAACCCACAGATCTAAGTTCTAAAAAACCAAATCACATATATAAAAAAGAAAGGATGAGAAGCAAAATCACATATAGACACATCATAGGACTACTGTTAAAAAAAAAATGACAAAGAGAAAATCTTAATAGCATATGGTGCATTATTTACCACCAAATCAGTGAGTACTTTCAAAGGAATTATAATTTGATTCACAACTGACTTCTTTTTTTTTTTTTT
>NW_028015557.1:0-747 GCF_054177405.1 Leptonychotes weddellii
TTTTAGTATTGCCCAAAACATGCTTTTATTCAGTCCTAAAAAGTGCTATGGATTCTCTGCTAAGGTAGTGGTGAAAACTCAAACCCCCTTAACTCTCATTTGTGGACTTTCTCTGGATCACTAAAAATAATTCTGAATGCATTATACTTATCTTTCAGTGAAAGAATCCCAAGCATACTACTAGAATTAATTAATCTCCATGTCAGTGACACAGACCATATCAATGTTAGCAATATTGGCTTTCAGGTGAGAGGTATAGATCTTTTGTCATTTACATTTGGATGTCACAGTTTAGAAACTTTAACATCTAAAAAACTAATATTTAATATCAATATAAGGATTTCTTTTGTTTTTAATTCCCTTATCCCCTTCCCATTCACCTTATGTCCCATAGGTACTTATTCTAATGCATGTAACGTGTTTCTTTTTGTCTGTATAGGATTTTGTTTGTTTTATATGTATTTTAATTTATAGCACTATTTCATTTTGCTGCATTTTTCTCTAAATAGTTTTGAAGATCCATCAGTTTCTATGTGTACATCTAATTTTTTGTTTTTGACTGATGCATTATACTCCATGCCATGTGCTCAAACCACAATTTTATATATCTGCTGTCTGTGTGATAGATACTCAGGTTGTCCCTACGCCCTAACATACCTATTGCTGCAGTGAGCATCTTTGTACCTGTCCACTTATAAAGCTGCATAATATTTATTTAGAAGGAAATTGCTGGGTTATTGGCTGGCA
>NW_028015558.1:0-747 GCF_054177405.1 Leptonychotes weddellii
TCAAAGGAATACGTGCACCATTATGTTTATAGCAGCATTATCAACAATAGCCAATTATGGAAATGTCCATCGACTGATGAATGGATAAAGAAGATGTGATATATATAGAGAGAGAATGGCATATTACTCAGATGTCAAAAAGAATGATATCTTGCTATTTGCAACAATGTGGATGGGGCTAGAGAGTAGTATGCTAAGCAATGTTAAGTCACTCAGAGACAGATACCATATGATTTCACACATGTGTGGAATTTAAGAAATAAAACAGATGAACAGAGGGGGAAAAAGAAAGAGAGGTAAACCAGAAAACAAACTGTGAACTGTAGAGAACAAACTGAGGGTTACTGGAGGGGAGGTGGGTGGGGGATGGGTGAAATAGGTAACGGGGATTAAGGAGGGCACTTGTGATGAGCAGTGGGTGTTGTATGGAAGTGTTGAATCACTAAATTGTACACCTGAAACCAATATTAAACTGTATGTTAACTAACTTGAATTTAAATAAAAACTTGAAAAAAAATAATTGTACCCTTACATTATCGGTAGCTTTAAAAGTCACACGAGTTGAATTTTTGTTAATGAATCTTTCATTTGTTTTCATAACATGCTTAGCAGGAAGTGGGGCACCTAGGTGGCTCAGTCAGTTAAGCCTCTGACTTGATTTTGGCTCAGCTCATGATCTCAGGGTGGTGAGATCGAGTCCCGCGTCAGGCTCAGTACGGAGTCTGCTTCTCCCCCTGCTCTCTCTCT
>NW_028015559.1:0-747 GCF_054177405.1 Leptonychotes weddellii
AGAGGAATTCTGAGCTTGAATTATTTATTATACTGGAGAGTAAATATGCCTGCCCTTTGTTCTCCGTCCTACTTTAGCTTTCTGATCCAGACTTTTCTGGATTTACTTAGCCCTGCTGTGTTATGGAGTAGACCCATTAAGACAAAATGTTTACTGAAGTTGATTGACTCAGTTACCTTTCCCAGGGTAACAGTTCTTAATCTGGTATATATGAATTGGCCTCAAGTCTGTGAACTTCATGAAATGTAAAATGTGCATATGTGGCTGTCTGAAATTTTCTAGAGAGAGGATTCACAGATTTCACCAAGGGGAACTCAGTATTCAGAAAAAAATTGATAACAATTTCTTAGAATCATTCTGATGGTACCTGCAGATCAGGGATAGAATTAAATATGATCAGAAAAGAACCCAAAAGAGTATCCATCTAGGCAATTGATTACTCATTCATATAGAGAGTTTCTAAAATTTGAGCGTGCATGGAAATGTCTTGGGGATCTGATATACAATAGATTATTGAGTCACTGAAATTCAAATTTAGTAAATCCAGATTAAGGTTCTGGAATAGGCCTTTTAAATAAGTTTAACAGGAGATACTTTTTTTTTTTTTTCCAAATTTGGCTCTACCATTTATTAGCTGTGTGATCTTGGGCATGGTTTTTTTTTTATTTTTTTATTGTTATGTTAATCATCATACATTACATCATTAGTTTTTGATGTAGTGTTCCATGATTCATTGTTTGTGCATAA
>NW_028015560.1:0-747 GCF_054177405.1 Leptonychotes weddellii
GCTCTGTGTCACTCCCTGAGCCCCTCGAGCTGCGGAGCAGCCTGGGGACAAGCTCCTGCTTGTTCACTAGTGCCCCCCACCCCGCAGAGGGGTTGTTCGTGGCCAGAACACATTCCTCCCCTGCCAGCCAGTGCCCGAGGAGACGCATGTTCAGGGCGCCGGTCGGCTCAGGCACGGTTCCCTCCCTCACGCTCTAATCGCCCTCTCTTCCTTCTCTTCCCAGGGCCCCCAGAGACCGTCCGGGAGTCTCAGTGCAGGAACAGCGGCCCCCCACCCCTCCGCCCTGGACCTGGAGCGCCGGCTCACCCCGTGCGTGATAGCAGCGTCCCGTGGGGCCGCCCCCACCCTGGTCACCCTCCTAGTCCCCCCTTTGAGCTTCAGAGCCAGAATCCACAGGACGGGTTTCAGACGCCTGCCCTCTCTTCTTTTCAGGACAATTGCCCTGTCCTTTGCTGCAGCAATTCCCGCAGGACCCTTCTTGCTCTGGGGTCTCCAGGTCAGCGAGGAGGGACCCCCTGGATGTCCTCGGACCCACCTCCTGCAGGTGCTGGGCAAACCCCCTAGGCGGCCGGAAGGTGGCGAGGACAGCACCCACCCCGTTCACTCTAGGACTTTGGAAGCCCCCTCCAAGGTAGGTGGGCTGGGGCAGGGTGCCCTGGTGCCCCAGTGAATCGGGAGTCCCCAGCTTGGTTCCCAGAAGCACTCAGCACCCACCAGCTAGGGGAAGTCAGCGCTGTGAGCAGAGCC
>NW_028015561.1:0-11431 GCF_054177405.1 Leptonychotes weddellii
ACCCCAGTGTTCATAGCAGCAATGTCCACAATAGCCAAACTGTGGAAAGAGCCGAGATGCCCTTCAACAGATGAATGGATAGAGATAATGTGGTCCATATATACAATGGAATATTACTCAGTCATCAGAAAGGATGAATACCCAACTTTTACATCAACATGGATGGGACTGGAGAAGATTATGCTAAGTGAAATAAGTCAAACAGAGAAAGTCAATTATCATATGGTTTCACTTATTTGTGGAACATAAGGAATAGCATGGAGGACATTAGGAGAAGGAAGGGAAAAATGAAGGGGGGGAAATCAGAGGGGGAGACAAACCATGAGAGACTATGGACCCAAGAAACAAACTGAAGATTTTAGAGGGGAGGGGGTCGGGGGATGGGTTAGCCTGGTGATGGGTATTAAGGAGGGCATGTATTGCATGGAGCTCTGGGTATTATATGAAAACAATGAATCATGGAACACTAGATCAAAAACTAATGATGTACTGTATGGTGACTAATATAACATAATAAAAATTAAAATAATGATAACTCATTGGCCTCTTGCCTTACAAATGTATCAGTTTTTGTATTTAATATTTAAGGAATGAATCAGACTTTCAGATGTGCTAAGTTAAGTTGGCACAGAAATAATGGAGGAATCTTATTTTCTTCACTGGTAAGAATTTGTAATTCATTCTGGTAGAATTTTTTTTAATGTTTTATTTTAGAGCAGTTTTAGATATACAGAATAGTTACGAATAGTTCAGAGAGTTTCCGTATGTCCCACACCCAGTTTCTTCTTGTTATTAACATCTGACATTACTATGGTATATTTGCACCATTATGATGAACCAGTGAACCAGTAATGTTGCATTGTTATGACTTAAAGTCCATATTTCATTCAGATTTCCTTAGTTTTTACCTAATGTCCTTTTCCTGTTCCAGGACCCCAACTAGGATCTCATATTACATAAATTGTCATATTTCCTTAGGCTCTTCTAGGCTCATAGTTTCTCGGATTTCCCTTGTTTTTGATGATTTATCAGTTTTTAGGAGTACTGGTTAGATATTTTATGGACTGTTCCCCAGTGGGGATTTGTCTGATGTTTTTCTCATGGTTTGACTGGGGTTATGTGTTTTTGGGGGTGGCAGGGGGAGACCAGAGAGGTGAAGTACCATTCTCCTCATACCATATCTAGGGTATACACTATCAATATGACTAATGACTGTTGATGATAATCCTGATTATCTGACTGATTTAATATTTGTTAGGTTTCTCCATTGGAATGTTTTTCTTTTTAAAATTTTGCTTTTCCATACTGGACTCTTTGGAGGAAACCATTTTATGCCATCAACACTTGAGTAGGGAGTTATGCTGCACCTCTCTGGGAGAAGAGAACCTACACCATATTATGGAATCCTTCTGTGTAGGGGATTGGTCTCTTCCCCCCCTTTTCTTTATTCAGTCATTTATTTATATCGGTATGGACCATGGATATTTATTTTGTACTTTGTGTCATAATGTAATATTTTATTGCTCAGATTGGTCTGGCTTTGGGTATTAGGAACTCTTTCCTTGGCTCCTGTGTCCCTTTGACATACCCCCCATGATCATGCCTTTTTTTTTTTGAGCACTTTTGTACTTTCTGGCACTGGAAGACACTCATGCTAATCCTTCATATTCTTTGCCCCAGCTCTAGAATCAGCCATTTCTCCATTTTTCCAAAGAGTACTGGTTTCTTTTTTTTTTTAAAGATTTATTTATTTGAGAGAGGGAGAAAGAGCATACATGCATGCACACGTGTGTACAGGCAAGCCAGAGGAGGGGCAGAGGGGGAGAGTCCTGAAGCAGACTCCTTGCTGAGCATGGAGACCAACTTGGGGTTCCATCCCAGGACCTTGGGATCATGACCTGAGCGGAAACCAGCAGTTGGCCTGCTCAACCAACTGAGCCACCAAGGCGCCCCAAGTGCTGGTTTCTTTTATTGGGGAATGGTAATAGGGACCAAGATCTGGTATACTCACTGCTACTGAACTGTGTTGCTTCTAGGCCCTTTAAGGTGACAGAGCAAGGAGCTATATTGTGCATAGTAACCCACTTGCATACACATATTTATAAATGTTTCTACTTTATCTGTATCTACATTCAGCTAAGTTCCCTCCCACTCTTATCTATTACCACATGGATCATTGGAGTTTTCTCCCCTTCTCTGTAAATCAGTCCCCACTCCAACCATGAGAAAAATTGTTCAACTTCAGTTTACAGTATGTAGTGGTTTTATTATTGTTAACTAACATTCCCTGTGTGAAATCATTTTATCAACAGAGCTTATGTTCTGTTCTTTTGCCTTTAGTCTTACATATTGCACTTATTTCTAAGGATACTTAGGTTAGCACCTTCCACCTTTACTCTTCAGTAAGTTTATTTTATACGTTTGTTAGATTCCTTTGTCACGGTCTGTATTCCATCCTGGAATTCTTAAACCTTTTAAGTAATTTAAAATGTGAATATATAAAGGTTTGCTGTGTATGCTGTAAAGTTTTATGGGTTTTGACAGATGCACAATGCCAGGTATTCATCATTATAATATATGGAATAGTTTCACAATCCTAAAAATTACATGTGCTTTACCTATTCAGCCCTTACCTCTTCCCAACCCTCCCATCTGTGTTTTTTGCCTGACTTTATATAGTTCACTCTTTTTTTTTTTTCCAGAATCATATTCCATCGTATGCAAGACTACAGTTTGCATATACATTGACTTATTGAGATTGTTACCGTGTTTTGGCCATTATGATTGAAGCTTCTATAAACATTCTCATGCAGGTGTTTGTGTGGGCATAAATTTTCAAGTGAATTCGGTACTTAGGAACATGATTGCCGAATTGTATGATAAGACTACTTACGCCTATGCCAAACTGTATTCCAAAATGGCTGTTCCTTTTTCCTTTCCACCAGAAATGAATGAGAATTCTTATTGCTATGCATTTTTGACAACATTTGCTATTGTCTGTGTTTTGGATGTTAGCCATTTTAATAGATGTGTAATAGTATTTTATGGTTTTACTTTACATTATAATTCCCTAATGATGTATGATGTTGAGCATCTTTTCATATGTTTATTTGCCATCTGTATAATAGATCTTTGGTAAAGTGTTTGGAACTTTTGTTCCTTTTTACAGGGTAATTTCTTATTGTTGAGTTTTAGAAATTGCTTGTATAGTTTGTGTACAACGCCTTTATTAGATAAGTATTTTGCAAATATTTTCTTTCAGTCTTTGGCTTGGCTCTGTTCTCTCTCTTTTTTTTTTTAAGATTTTATTTATTTATTGGAGAGAGAGACACAGCGAGAGAGGGAACACAAGCAGGGGGAGCGGGAGAGGGAGAAGCAGACTTCCCGCTGAGTAGGGAGCCTGATGTGGGGCTTGGTCCCAGGACCCTGGGATCATGACCTGAGCCAAAGGCAGATGCCCAACTACTGAGCCACCCAGGCGCCCCTCTCTGTTCTCTTAACAGTGTTTTTCACAGATAAGCTTTAAATTTTATCAAGTCCAACTTCTCTCTTCTTTTGTAGATATTGTTTTTGGTATTATATTTAAAAACTCATAGCTAAACCCAATGCCATGTATGTTTTCTTCTGGAAATTTTATAGTTTTGCATTTTACATGTAGCTCTATGATCCATTTTGTGATAATTATTTTTAGGGTGTAAGGTCTAAGTTTAGGGTTTTTTTTTTTTTGGCATATGGATATCCAATTGTAGCACTATTTGTTGAGAACTCAATCCTTTTTCCTTTGAATAACCTTCGTCTTTTTCAAAAATCAATTACCTATATTTGTATATGTCTCTTCCTGGGCTTTCTGTTCTGTGTGTATGTTCTTTTGCCAACTTCACTGTCTTAACTGAGTTTGACTTTAATTAGTATTAATTTTTAGATAGTTGAAAAAGGGGTTCTCGTTGAATTTTATAACAATGCTTGTGTGTTTGGGTTTCCTAAGGCATTAGCTATTTAATCTCCTTCATCCATTGTAAACTCTTAACATTATGCATCATGGTTGTTTTCAAGTGAAATCAAGAATGAACATCTCTAGTCTTCTTTCATATGCCTGTAATAGTAAATATAACCTCTTCCTGACATATGATGTACTTACTTACTTGTTTTTCATTTGTTCCCCTGATCCTTTACTAGAATTGAAGATCTGTAAGAGCAGGATTTTTGTTGTTGTTTGCTGCTGTGACCCTTTCCTGTAGGACTTGAGTGGCATATAAGATCTCAGTGATATAATGTAAACCAGATGAATGAAATACTGTGTCTCATATTTGTAAGGTCCTTGAGCAATAGGGAATTGTATAAATATAAAGATGAATTTGCCAAATAGCTAAACATTATTTAAAATTGGAGAAACCTGCAGTTGGTAGTTTCTTTTTTTTAAATTATTATTGTATTCAGTTAGCCAATATATCATTAGGTTTTTTTTTTTTTTTAAGATTTTATTTATTTATTTGACAGAGAGATAGAGAGACAGCACAAGTAGGCAGAGTGGCAGGCAGAGGGAGAGGGAGAAGCAGGCTTCCCACTGGGCAGGGAGCCCGATGCAGGGCTCGATCCCAGGATCCTGGGATCATGACCTGAGCCGAAGGCAGCCGCTTAGCCGACTGAGCCACCCAGGTGCCCCAATATATCATTAGTTTTTGATGTAGTGTTCAGTTGGTAGTTTCAAAGTGTGATTGCATGTTACTCTTATTTCCTAAACACACTGTACTGAACTTAATTTGTTTTTTATGCTATCTCATATAATATTTTTTTACCAGAAATCAAGAAATCGGGTTAAAGGCTTATTTCAGAAATTACCTAGACAAGAGATCTTAGAAAAGTAAAAATTTCTCTTGGTCTCTAGTTTCAGTGACTAGATGATCTCTTAAGATTCCAACGGTCTCTAAAATTATGATTGATAATGACATTCCTTGTAGCTTATCATGCCAGGTGCTTTTCCTCAAGAGATATTCATATGTGTAGAATTATTATCTTTAACAGCATGTGGCTTCAGACAGTTTTTTTTTTAAAGATTTATTTATTTGGAGAGGGAGAGAGAGCATGCACGTGCTCATGTGTGTGCATGAGCAGGGGGAAGGGCAGAAGGAGAGGGAGAGAGAATCTCAGGCAGACTCCCCATTGAGCATAGAGCCTGATACAGGGCTTGATCTCATCATCCTGAGGTCACGACCTGAGCTGAAACCAGAAGTCAGATGCTCAACCAACTGAGCCACCCAGGGGCCCCTTTAGACAGTATTCTTAATTATTTAAGAAAACTGGGGCGCCTGGCTGGCTCAGTAGAGCGTGTGACTCTTGATCTCAGGGTCATGATTTTGGACATCATATTCAGTGTAGAGATTGATTGCTAAAAAATAAACTTAAAAAAATCACCTTTTGTTGCGAAGTGTTACTATGTTTATATGTTTTCCCCTGAACTGTAGTTTTATTTATTTTTTCATCATCCCCATTAAATTGACTCCCATAGGGCTTGTTCATCTCTGCAGTCCGTTAGTAGGCACTCTCAATAAATACATAACAGATGTTGTGGTAGGTGGAGTAATGGCCGGCTAAAGTTACCCGCCTCCCAATTCCTGAAACCTGTGAATATGTTACACTGGCAGGGGGTTGGGAGGAGGCGGCTTAAGGCTGCAGGTGGAATTAAATTTATTAATCAGCTGACCTTAAAATAGATGATTCAGGTGAGCTCAGTGTAATTGTAGGTGATAAGGGAGGCAAGAGAGTTAGAATCAGAGGGATACAAAGGAAAAAAACTCTACTGACCCTTGCTGGCTTTAAAGATGGAAGGGGCCCTGAGCCAAGGAATGTGGGTGGCCTCTGGAAGCTGGAAAGGCAAGGAAACATGTTCTACAGTAGAACTTCCAGAAGAAATGCAGCCCTGCCAACACTTTGATTTTAGCCTAGTAAAACCCATTTTGGACTTCCGACCTCAAAAACTATAGGATAATACATTTGTATCATTTTATACCATTAAGTTTGTGATAGTTTGTCATAGCAGCAATGGGAAACTAATACAAACACAGATGTCTAATGCAAAGAACACTGTGTAAATTAATTTCAGAAATTAACATTCTGAAAACATAAATATATCAAGACAAAGAATTATGGGGCAGATGGGGCTCCCTGTTTTTAGCTTTCTTTAAAGAACATCAGGATTTTAATACTCTTTTTTTTTTAAGATTTTATTTATTTGACAGAGAGACATAGCGAGAGAGGTAACGCAAGTAGGGGGAGTGGGAGAGGGAGAAGCAGGCTTCCTGCAGAGCAGGGAGCCTGAGGTGGGGCTCTATCCCAGGACCCTGGGACCATGACCTGAGCTGAAGGCAGACGCTTAACAACTGAGCCACCCAGGCGCCCCTTTAATACTCTCTTTGTATGCTAAAACTTCTTGTGTCATTTTCAAGGTTAGCTTTTTAGAAGTTTTGCCAGTAAAATACATAACTTATAAGAAATTTGAACATATCCACCTACTGGATCTGGATAAGACGGAGTTCACTCATGTGATAATGGTTTTAGCTTCCTGGTTATCTACAGTATTTGAGGGGAATGGTGACCTATACCATTAAAAACACTGAATAATTTATATTTGTGTTTGAACTTTGTTGGATAGAATGAGGATTTTATTTTTAAAATGTAATTTTTATTTGTTTTTAAAAAGTAAATTTTTAAATTTTAAAATTTAAATCCAACTAGCTAATATATAATATACTACAGTGTTTGATGTAGTGTTCAATGATTCATTAGTTGCGCATAACACCCAGTGCTCATCACATCACATGCCCTCTTTACCCCATCCCCCACCATCCTCCCTTTCTGCAACCTTCAGTTCGTTTCCTGGAGTCAAGGGTCTCTCATGTCCTCAGAGGGTCAAATCCCTCTCTGATTTCTTCCCATTCAGTTTTCCCTCCCTTCCCCTATGATCCTCTGTGCTATTCCTTATATTCCACATATGAGTAAAACCATAAGATGATTGTGTTTCTCTGATTGACTTATTTCACTTAGCATAATACCCTCCAGTTCATCCATGTCGATGCAAATGGTAGGTATTCATTCTTTCTGATGCTGAGTAATATTCCATTGTATACATGAACCACATCTTTATCCATTCATCTCTTGAAGGACATCTCGGCTCCTTCCACAGTTTGGCTATTGCTGCTATAAACATTGGGGTGCAGGTGCCCTGTCTTTTCACTATATCTGTATCTTTGGGATAAATATTCAGTAGTGCAATTGCTGGGTTGTAGGGTAGCTCTATTTTTAACTTCTTAAGGAACCTCCATACTGTTTTCCAAAGTGGCTGTACCAACTTGCATTCCCACCAACAGTGTAATTACTTTGATCCCAAAACCAGACAATGACCCCATCAAAAAGGAAAATTACAGGCCAATATCCCTGATGAACATGGTTGCTAAAAATCTCACCAAGAGGGCGCCTGGGTGGCTCAGTCGTTAAGCGTCTGCCTTCGGCTCAGGTCGTGATCCCAGGGTCCTGGGATCGAGTCCCACATTGGGCTCCCTGCTCGGCAGGAAGCCTGCTTCTCCCTCTCCCACTCCCCCTGCTTGTGTTCCTGCTCTTGCTGTCTCTCTGTCAAATAAATAAATAAAATTAAAAAAAAAAAAAAAAATCTCACCAAGATACTAGCCAGTAGGATCCAACAGTACTTAAAGGGATTATTCACCATGACCAGGTGAGGTTTATTCCTGGGATGCAAGGGTGGTTCAACATTTGCAAATCAATCAACGTGATACATAACAAAATAAAAGAAAGGACAAGATCCTCTCAATTGATGCAGAAAAAGCATTTGACAAAATACAGCATTCTTTCTTCATTAAAACTCTCCACAGTTTAGGGGTAGAGGGAACCTACCTCAATATCATGAAAGCCATTTTTGAAAAGCCCACAGTGAATATCATTCTCAATGGGGAAAAACTGAGAGCTTTTCCCTTAAGGTCAGGAACACGACAGGGATGCCCACTTTCACCAATATTGTTCACCATAGTACTAGAAGTCCTAGCCTCTGCAGTCAGACAACAGAAAAACATAAAAGGCATTCAAAGTGGCAAAGAAGAAATTGAATTCTCTTTCTTCGCAGATAACTTGATACTTTATGTGGAAAACTGAAAAGACTCCACCCTAAAATTGTTAGAATTCATACAGCAATTCAGCGACGTGGCAGGATACAAAAGCAGTGCACAGAAATCAGTTGCATTTCTATACACTAAAAATGTGACTGAAGAAAGAGAAATTAAGGAATTGATCCCATTTGCAATTGTACCAAAAACCGTAAGATACCAAGGAATAAACCTAACCAAAGAGGTGAAGGATCTGTACTCTATAAACTACAGAACACTTATGAAAGAAACTGAGGAAGACACAAAGAGATGGAAAAACATTCTATGCTCATGGATTGGAAGAATAAACATTGTTAAAATGTCTGTTGCGCAGAGCAATCTACAGATTCAATGCAATCCCTATCAAAATACCATCGACATATTTCACAGAGCTGGAACAAATAATCCTAAAATTTGTATGGAACCAGAAAAGACCCCGAATTGCCAGGGGAATGTTGAAAAAGAAAACCAAAGCTGGTGGCATCACAGTTCTGGACTTCAAGCTATATTACAAAGCTGTGATCATCAAGACAGCATGGTACTGGTGCAAAAACAGACACATAGATCAATGGAACAGAATAGAGAACCCAGAAATGGACCCTCAACTCTATGGTCAACTAATCTTCGACAAAGCAGGAAAGAATGTCCAATGGAAAAAAAGACAGTCTCTTTAACAAATGGTGTTGGGAAAATTGGACAGCCACATGCAGAAGAATGAAACTGGACCATTCTCTAACACCATGCACAATATAAACTCAAAATGGATGAAAGACCTCAATGTGAGACAGCAGTCCATCAAAATCATAGAGAACACAGGCAGTAACCTCTTTGACCTTGGCTGTAGCAACTTCTTGAAAGACTCGTCTCCAAAGGCAAGGGAAATAAAAGCAAAAATGAACTATTGGGACTTCATCAAGATAAAAAGCTTGTGCAGGCAAAGGAAACAGTCAACAAAACAAAAAGGCAATGTACGGAATGGGAGAAGATACTTGTAAATGACATAACAGCTAAAGGGCTGGTATCCAAGATCTAT
The DNA here is from genome assembly GCF_054177405.1 of Leptonychotes weddellii. NCBI lineage: Eukaryota > Metazoa > Chordata > Mammalia > Carnivora > Phocidae > Leptonychotes > Leptonychotes weddellii. Next base: position 9,184 of record NW_028015561.1, read on the forward strand.
ATAGAACTTATCAAACTCAACACCCAAAACCCAACAAATCCAGTCAAGAAATAGGCAGAAGACGTGAACAGACATTTCTCCAAAGAAGACATCCAAATGGCTAACAGACACATGAAAAAATGCTCCACATCACTTGGCATTGGAACTACAAATCAAAACCACAATGAGATACCACCTCACACAAGGTAGAATGGCTAAAATTGGGGTGCCTGGGTGGCTCAGTCAGTTAAGTGTCTGCCTTAAGCTCAGGTCATGATCCCATGGTCCTGGGATTGAGTCCCACATTAGGCTCCCTGCTCAGCAGGGAGTCTGCTTCTGCTTCTCCCTCTGCCCCTCCCCCTGCTTGTGCTCTCTCTCACTTTCTCTCTCAAATAAATAAATAAAATCTTTAAAAAAAATGGCTAAAATTAACAAGACAGGGAACAACGAATGTTGGTGAGGATGTGGAGAAAGGGGAACCCTTTTACTCGGTGGGAATGCAAGCTGGTACAGTCACTCTAAAGAGTAGTTAATATTGTTTTTTGACATTTTAAATGGACAGATTTACGGGGTGGCAAGTGGAAGGCAGGATTTTATTAAATTCAGAGTTGTGAATCCTGTATTAGAATCAGAAGGAGCTCTCAAGATTTCTAGATGTCCCACTAATTCCATGGTTGAGGAATGCTGAGGTTCAGAGAGGGTAGTGTAAGGGCTTAGCTCCTTAGCTTATTGTAGAACCCTGAGCATAATATAGGTCTGGGCTCTAAATCTAGGCTTCTTGTCTTGCTGCACACAAAGGTAAGGTAAAAATTAGAAAGTTTTAAGCCTTAACATTGAACTTCATTGATTCAGTCAATTCTGTAGTTACATACTTTTACTAAAAAACCTGCAGTATGTAGATTCTCTTTTAAAATACAGTAGCCATTATAAACATTTTAGACAAACAGGCATTCTTATTGTATTGTTCAGTTTTTGAATTTCCTACTTTTTTTTGTTTTGTGACACAATCCTAAATAGCAGTAGTTTTGGAAGTACAAAGAAAGGGCAAGAGTAAGACAAAATGCTGGTTTGTTTGCTGGACAAGATATATAAGGTAAGAATTATTTTCTCTTTTAGACCCATAAAATATGAACATTTGATATGACAAAAGTGAAGGACCTGATTTTTAAAATGTAATATTAATGTTGATTTAGCTGAGTTTTAAAGTTCTTACATAAATTACATGTGGAGTTTTTGCTTCCCCAGTTTTGTTAGAATTATATTTAATTACAGTATGGAAGAATACCTTTTTTTAATAATGCATATTACTATCATACTACTTTATTTCTTCATAAGCTTAATTCAGTTACATTTGTTTCTTGGCTTTGTGTCTGATCAAGAACATAACAGAGTAGGTAAACTCTAAAGTTATTATTTTCTGTTTGCATGTTTGTCCAGATTTTGTGGTAGGTACTTCAAAGTCTCTTTCCAAAGTAAAATAACTAGTAAGTGACTAACACATTGTGGGGGGGAGTAGAATTATTATCTTAGTTCATATTGATCAGGTCTAGGATAATTACTTTTTGAGATTTTTGCTTGAATTGCCATCAGACAGAGCAAAGTCCTGAAACTTGGTATAATGCACTTTCTTTTTCTTTTTTTGACTGTAAGGGCTTTTTATTTTTTATTCCTTTTCAGTTTTAATTTAAATTCCAGTTAACATAGAGTGTAATATTAGTTTCAGGTGTACAATATAGTGATTCAACAATTCTGTAAAACATCCAGTGCTCATCACAAGTGCACTCCTTAATCCTCATCACCTATTTCACCCATGCCCCCACCAACCTCCCTTCTGATAGCTTTCTGTTCTCTATAGTTGTGTCTGTTTTTTGGTTTGTTGTTTTTTCCCTTTGCTTGTTTTGTTTCTTAAATTCCACATATGAGTGAAGTCATATGGTATTTGTTTTTCTCTGACTTATTTCACTTAGCATTATACTCTAGCTCTATCCATGTCATTGCAAATGGCAAGATTTCGTTTTTCATGGCTGAGTAATATTCCCTTTTATATATATATTCCGCATCTTCTTTAATCATTCATCAATCAGTGGACACTTGGGCTGCTTCCATATCTTGGCTATTATAAATAATCCTGCTGTAAACTTGGGGGTGTGTATCCCTTTGAATTAGTTTTTTGTATTCTTTGGGTAAATACCTAGTAGTGCAATTGCTGGATTGTAGTGGAGTTCTATTTTTAACTTTTTGAAGAACCTCCGTACTGTTTTCCAGAGTG
>NW_028015562.1:0-747 GCF_054177405.1 Leptonychotes weddellii
ACCCATCCCTGTGCTCAGGGGTCTCTGGTAAAGCAGAGGCCAGGAGGCCTAACCTCCTTCCGGGCGCAGATCCCTCGAGAGATGCCTGTACGTCAGTCAGTGCAGACTTTTACCTCAACTAAAGATCTGAAAAAACAACAACAAAAATCTAAAGACAAAGACCAGAAAAACCATTTGATTCTTCTAAAGTAAATCCTATTGGGAAGACCCGCCGAAGAAGGTGTCTGTTGGGAGCAGGGGCCCCGCCACCCGGGGCCCTGGGTGTAGGCGGCGCACCTCATGCGGGGCTCCTTTGAAGACGCTTGCAGACTGGTAGATGGTCTCGGTCCAGAGCCTGAGGTCTTCGTTCTCCAGCTCCTCCGCAGTCCTGTACAGAGACTTGGGGACCAGTCCGCCCTCGGGCACTTCACACTGGAAACACAAACACAGCAGTAAAAGCTGTGCACACAGAAGGGACCCCCTGAAAACCAACACTCCGTCAAGGCCCATATGCCCCCAGCCGCTTAGGGAATGGAACACACTGGCAATGTCCAACAGCTTCTGCATGATTTTTTTTTTTAAAGATTTTATTTATTTATTTGAGAGAGAGTGAGAGAGAGAAAGAGCACAAGAGTGGGGAGCAGGAGAGGGAGAAGCAGACTCCCTGCCGAGCAGGGAGCCCGATGCGGGACTCGATCCCGGGACTCCAGGATCATGACCTGAGCCGAAGGCAGTCGCTTAACCAACTGAGCCACCCAGGCGCCCGTG
>NW_028015563.1:0-747 GCF_054177405.1 Leptonychotes weddellii
AGCTGGGAGCTGGACCAGCAGCTGGGTGAGCGTGCCCCACGGAAGCTCCCGGGGATGGGAGATGATAGAACCTGCTCAGGGTGACCCCAATAACAGGGTTGCAAAACGCATCCCACGGAAGGGAAGGTTTTTGCAAAGTGAATCCTGAGAGTCAGGTTTTGTGAAAGGGGCGGTCAGAGGGGGACGGTGAGCAGTGCCGAGGAGCAGGTGGCCATTCCAGCCAGCCCACAAATCCTAGCGGCTCCGAGCCTCCCGTCTGCTGTCTGGTTGTTACTTCGCTTCTCCCAGTGTGTGTGCAGGGTGCCGGTTGCATGCACTGCTGAATGTGACTTGCTGAGGACGGGGCGGGAAGGCGTGTTGAGCAAACGTTTCAGGAACCACAGGCCCGCATGTCCTGCAGACCGCACCTTGGGGTACACAGCCCAGAGTTTCCCGCAGAGGCCGGGGATGGGCTCCAGCGTGTGTGTGCCAGATCATGGAGTGGGTGAGACTCCAGGCAGCAGTTGCAGTTTTTGCTGCCATGTGGGACGTGGCATTCCACACCTGGAATCCTCAGGATCTCACCGCCCAGCACCCCCGGTGCCCCGTGTCTGGGCTCCTGGGAGCCGGGAGGACCAGGCCAGCTTCCACTACACTCTACTACACTCTGCCTTCGCAGGCCACGGCGTCCCTCAAGATTGGGGCTGCGGTTTCTCAGGGAGAAACACAGGACTGGGGAGCATCCTGTGTGGGAAGAGGAGACGAGGA
>NW_028015564.1:0-747 GCF_054177405.1 Leptonychotes weddellii
TTATCCTGCCCCATCCTCATCCGGGGTCACCCTGGGCCCTCACCCTTGTAAACACTGCCCTTTCCTCGGTTGATGCCTATGGTCCTCATAGCCCAGGCTGTGCCACATTCCACACTGTTCTATCTCACAGTTACCCACTCAGGGCAGTGAACCACTCTTTGTCAACATCCTCACAGTGGATGGGACTTTGCAAAAAGATTAATTCGGACAAACAACCTCATTTTGCAGATGAGGGAATGAAGGTCCAAAGAACCATTTAAATCATTCCTGTCTTAGGCAGTAAATCCTGTCAGGCCCTCAAGGACACGAGTCTAACTTGACTCTTCCTTGCATCTGGTATCATAAAAACAGCTACGATTTACCGAGTCCTATCTATGGGCCTACCCAAGGCCATATCTGATGATTTCATTCAATTCCAACAACCCAGGAAATACACCCAGAGGTACTAAAGTAACTTATTCGAGGTGGGAGACCTGTCTGCAGGCTTCACCCCAGATCTGCACCCCGCCAAAGCTCATGCTTTTAATCACTCAACCAGCACTATTCCCTGATGTGCAGGGAAATGGACTGATAAATAGCTATGGACTAATTAGTTAATGCTACTGCTATTCTCCCTCCTCCCTCCAAGACAAACACAGGCTAGGCTGATCCTGCGGCCAGGAGAAAGAGAACAGCACACCCCCAGGAAGCCAGCCATGGTGATGAGTGATGCTGGGAACAATGGACTGGACATCTTTGGGCATCTGA
>NW_028015565.1:0-747 GCF_054177405.1 Leptonychotes weddellii
GTTTCTAAGCCAAAGATAAATTTTACAAATAGTACAGCATTGTGACATATGTTAGAGATTTTTAATTGCAAATTCAACCATCCAAAGTCCATGCCCATCTTCTCTCTTGCTGAATGTCTGTAAAGGACAGCGCTTGTAATCCCTCTAACTAGACAGAATCACTGCAGTCTTAGAATAAGGTACTGTCCTCGGAAGCCTGGGGAGCCCACCCTACCCTGAACTCCACCTAGACCTTACCTTGCCGCTACTGAACCACACGTTCTAGAAACCTTTCTTTCCTCCTCCTTCCTTCCCCTGCAGATGCCCCAATCCCAGGTTCCAGCCGGTTTTTCCTGCATTTTATTTTCATGTCATCACAGGTAGCAAGGACTTTGTTGTTTCTATGACACTGTTTTAACCTATTAATAAATAGATTAATATGTTAATAAATGCTTTATCTCAACTTTTTGCATCACTCGAGGTCATCACATGCTCCATACGTGAAGTGGACCTTGTGAACGTCACCATTTTTATAAACAATAGTACTGATGAGTCTTTTGTTTTTGCCGCAGGTCTATATATGCAGCAACAATATTCAAGCTCGACAACAGGTTATTGAACTTGCCCGTCAGCTGAATTTCATTCCTGTTGACTTGGGATCATTATCATCAGCCAGGGAGATTGAAAATTTACCCCTGCGACTCTTTACTCTCTGGAGAGGGCCAGTGGTAGCCGCCATTAGCCTAGCCACGTTTTTCTTTCTTTATT
>NW_028015566.1:0-746 GCF_054177405.1 Leptonychotes weddellii
TAAAAGTTCCAATTTTGTGCTCCGCGGCTCTATCACTTGCCAGAAGTGGCCGACGGAGGTCTCTCCCCTGCCGTCTATCCTCCCGAATATCGCCTCGGATTCACTTCTCCGCACGTCCTACCTTCCAGAAAGTGGTCGCTTTTCTGATGAGAGAGTTGTTGCTATTCTTTTCCTCGATCTCCTGTTGAGTTTGTAGGTGTTCAGAATGGTCTGATCCCTATCCAGCTGAATTCCTGAGAGGAGACGAAATCCAGGTCTCCTATTCCTCCGCCATCTTGCTCCGCCCCCCTGGAACAGATTTTCTCTTGAGAATATCCCCCAGTGGCAATGTCCAGACGTGTTCTTTATTCCTCCTGGCCAAGCTATTAGGCACTGTCTTTGCAGAACTCAAACCAGGAGATCACCGAGGAGCTGGCTGATGGGTTCAACTATTCCATCTCCTTAGACAAGGGGCAGATGCAAAGACAAGGGGCAGTCGACCCAAGAAGGGCCAACATTGGTCTTGGGTAAGTGTAAGCACAGAGGAAGTTACAGGATACCACAGCCAGGACTGGGGTGGGCCCAGAACCCGGACTCAAATCTGGCAACTCCCTGAGACCATTCCAGGAATGTGGTTACTCCACATCCTTCCTGTCCCTGTCAGGAGCTGACCAAGCCTCAGGTAATTTAGTGGAAATGTCACGCAGCCTACACTTTAAATGGTTCTCAGTTCTGATGTGCATGATCTTGAGCAACCATATGAAATC
>NW_028015567.1:0-746 GCF_054177405.1 Leptonychotes weddellii
TGTTTTAAGTTCTTTTCTTCTGATTGCTTTGGACATAAAGACAAGACTTTCAGTTCTTACATTTCTCTGAACTCAAGGATTTCTTTCTTACTGCATAGTTTTTCATGATTTTTGTAAAGAACATGACCTGAACCACGTGGAATAAGAGGAAGCAGCAGATGTGTGGGCAGCTCTCTGGAGTTGCCATGAAATAACAACCGGATGCAACAATGTGTTGGCATTTTGAAGAGTGGGGCTCCTTCCTGATTTCTGTTGCTTAGCCTTGTTAATAGTGGAATTGGACAATCGGAAGCACAGCCGAACACTGTGTGTGCCTCTAAAATACTCCTTCTTGTCAAGCAATGTTTTCACAGGATCCCTCTGTCAGAGTGAGACCTCTCAGGATGTGGATCCTGCTGGAATAAGCATCCCATAGCACGTCTCCATCCAGAGGAGGAGGGGAGTCCCAGTCTGTGAACAGCAGGACCCACTCTTGGCTCCGTCCCCTGCAGATCAAACCTGCTCAAGTATCACTTGGCAGTCAGGGGTAACTGAAAATTGGACCCCAAGCTTTGTAATCCCTGCTGTTTTGTTGGAGATTAACTGACGTGTCAGTTTCTTGGTGATAGCAGGGTTGATTTGGAGGACAGCTTGAGAACCATGAAAGGAACCATTTTTCAAAATCTGAGTAAGGAACAACTGCCATTTTCCTCCTCTGCAGACCTTTTAAATATACAGGGTTGCCTGAATTCCTAAGGGGACTTCAA
>NW_028015568.1:0-746 GCF_054177405.1 Leptonychotes weddellii
TTTTTTTTTTTTTTTTTAAAGCATCTTGTGTTGTCAACATTTCTCTGTATTAAATAGTTTTTTGAAAAAGTGGTTTTCGAAGACTGTACAACATTAGTAACTTGGAAAAAATGAACATAGAATAGGAAACCTTGTTTTCTTGTAAAATTGATAAACCCAGAGAATTAATTTCAATTAGGATATGTGATATTAGGGTCCCTGCAGTGCAGTGAGATTGTGTACCCCACATGTCTTAAACACTGCAAATGTGTGCCAGGAATTCTGTCTGGCTTATTTATGGCAGTCCCTCTATCAGTCAGTTTGGCTGGTAAAATTATACCATCTTTGATTCTTTTGGCTCCTTCAGTGGGCACTGAGATGTTGGTGCTTGGCATGTGCAGTGGAATGAGCACTGAATGAGGTGTCAGGACTCTGGATTTTGGTCCCAGCACCACTACCCAGTATACAGGTGGTGTAGGTCTCTGTACAAATGCTTCAACTTTTGACTCCAGTTTCCTCCTCTGAGAAATGGCAGTGTTGGATCGAATGATTCCTGACGTTTTTTTGTTTTTTTTTTTTTTCTTTTTTTCCAGTGCTGATCCTAAGTGAATTGCATGAGGTCAAACAAGACCCTTTGACTTTCTGGTTCCTACTTAAAGCTTCTAGTACCTCTCTTGAGATTTGAGCGGAGGTGAAAGACTCAGGAACAGGAACTCCTTCCCTGTGGCCAACGATAACTCTGATGAAAAGACTTTAGCCTGAAAGGT
>NW_028015569.1:0-746 GCF_054177405.1 Leptonychotes weddellii
AACTATTACTGCCTGCAGGGTAAGGAGGCTCCTCCCACAGTGCTCTGGGTCTAAACAAAAACCTCCCCAGGCGACTGCTCAGTGAGGCTCAACTCCCTCAGATGTTGCTCCTCATGACCCGGGGTCTCTGGGTGGTTTGGGTAAAAGGGTCAAACTATGAAAGAGGAAGATCTCAAACTGACATGTGTCTCTGTGTGTGTGTTTTCCACATAACCTGTTTTATAATTTAACGATCATGTTACTACAAGACTCACATAAACATCCCTCCATGGTTGTTTAGAAACCTAAGAATTGTGATGTAGTTATCTGTGCTCCTCTGATTCAGATTTCTCCATCTCTGTGTCTTTCTCAGAAACTAGTTCTTTTGTCCTAGATATATTTACTTATCCTTTTCTCCTTGTCCAATTTTCATGTCCTTTTTCTATGATACCCACCATGGACCTGGCCAAGGTCTTCTCTTGTCCTCTCTCTTTTTCTATTTTCTGGAACATTACAGGTAGAGTGGTCTCCAGAAGCTTGAGTGTACACAGTGACAAGCATGGAAGGGTCAGTTTTCACAACCCTCCTCACCCCTACCTTGGCCTCCCTTGGGCTTCTATATCCCCCCCAGGGGGAGCTGGGGAAACTGGCAAATAGTGCTCTGTAACATTTCCCTCTGTTCAGATTCCCCTTAGTTTCTAAGTTTGTAACACTATCTCAGCACATAGGAAACTTTCTTGTTGTATTCATTTCTTATTGTTCCATAA
>NW_028015570.1:0-746 GCF_054177405.1 Leptonychotes weddellii
CTCCCCAATGTCTATCACCCAGCCACCCCATCCCTCCCACCCACACCCACTCCAGCAACCCTCAGTTTGTTTCCTGAGATTAAGAATTCCTCATATCAGTGAGGTCATATGATACATGTCTTTCTCTAATTGACTTATTTCGCTCAGCATAACACCCTCCAGTTCCATCCACGTCATTGCAAATGGCAAGATCTCATTCCTTTTGATGGCTGCATAATATTCTGTTGTGTGTGTGTGTGTGTGTGTGTGTGTGTGTGTGTGTATATATGTATAGGATACTTTTGCCTGTTTTTGTGCTTTCTAGAAATGGAAAATAATTTTTTTCTTTTTTTGCTTCTGGTTGTTGTAGCTAAACATTTTTGTGAGGTTCATCCATATTATTGCATATTCAGATAGATTGTTCATCCCCATTGCTGTATAGTATCTCATTATTTGATTATACAACCATTTATTGATTCCTTCCACCAGATGCCAGTGGCACGTGAGTAGTTTCTAATACAGAGGTTTTATAAAGAATGCTGTCATGAAAATTCTTTTAGGTGTCTTTTGATGAATATATGTTCATAGCTTTGCTGAATATATATTTAAGACTGGATTGCTGGGTTTTAGGTTATGTATATGTGAAGCATTAGTAGATACTCTAATTGTCAAATTTAAACTTTGGCTATCAAAATTTAAAAATCACCTGACTATAAAATTTTGTATTTGTTTATATCTGGGTATTTGCCCAGATTTTTTGCTGTATA
>NW_028015571.1:0-746 GCF_054177405.1 Leptonychotes weddellii
CCGAGCTCTGCGGGGGGGGCGGGGGGGGGGGCTCGGAACAGACGTGGTGGATGTGAGGACCTGGCGCCCGGTCCCCGAAGGACGGCTGAGAGAGAGGCCCCGCGAGAGCAGAGCGAGAGCAGAGCGAGAGCAGAGCGGGAGCGCGCGGGGCCTGCGCCCGAGGCATCAGGAGGGCTGCGGCCGGGCGGCCCGACGCAGGGGGACAGGGAGGGAGGGAGGAGCCTCGGAGCACGGGAGCCTGGACGCAGGGAGAGAGCCTGCAAGGGTACTGCTGGCCCGACGATGGGGCGAGAGGGAGGGCCGGGCGGACGGCTGCAGCCGAGGCGATGGGCCCGGGAAGACGAAGCAGCGCTACGAGGGACGCGGGCGGGCAGGGCACCAGAGGGGGGGGGGCTGGGAGGCAGAGCCGGCGTGAGGAACAGTGGCTGTGTGTCTGGGACGTTCTGAGGAGGTCCTTCTGAGAGGTCCATGGCTCCCCGCTTTAAGGGGATGATCCGAGCTGCCGCGTCGAGAGAGACATGGGCCTGCCCGTGAGGTGCCGGGGGAGTCGAGTTTGTGGGCATTTCCCACGGGGCAACCCAACCCTGCACCCTCTACGTCAGGGACACCACACCCCTGGGACCTACAATGCGGTGATCCGGGTGGCCCCCACCACGGGAGCTTCCTCATCTCGCAGCCTGGCTGGTGGGCGCCCTCCTCCCTTCCCTATAGTTTCCTTTGACCACAGAAATTTCCAAATGGTTGAA
>NW_028015572.1:0-11431 GCF_054177405.1 Leptonychotes weddellii
GCACGTACTGCATGGAGCACTGGGTGTTATAAGAAAACAATGGATCTTGGATCACTACATCAAAAACTAATGATGTATTGTATGGTGACTAACATAACATAATAAAATTAAAAACTACAAAAAGAAAAAAAGAGGTAAGTTTATAGCTACTTCAGGGCTACTTCAAGAAGCAAGAAAAATCTCAAATAAACAACCTTACCTTAACACATGGAGGAGCTAGAAAAAGAGCAACAAAACCAAAAACCAGCAGAAAGAAGGAAATAATAAAGATTAGAGCAGAAATAAATGATATAAAACTTAAAAGAAAATAGAACAGATGAATAAGACCAGGAACTGGTTCTTTGAAAAAAATCAATACAATTAAATCTCTAGCCAGACTCATCAAGAAAAATGGAGAAAGGACTCAAATAAATAAAATCACAAATTAGAGGGGAGAAATAACAACCAATAGCACAAAAATACAATTACAAAAGAATATTATGAAAAACTATATGCCCACAAATTGGACAACCTAGAAGAAATGGATAAACTTTTAGAAACATACAACCTGCCAAAACTGAAATAGGAAGAAATAGAAAATCTGAACATACCAATAACCAGCAAAAAGATTGAATCAGTAATTTAAAAACTACCAACAAACAAAAGTCCAGGACCAGATGGCTTCATAGGGGAATTCTACCATACATTTAAAGAAGAGTTAATATCTATTCTTCTCAAACTATTCCAAAAAAACAGAAAAGGAATAAAAACTTCCAAATTCATTCTATGAAGCCAGCATTACCCTGATACCAAAACTAGATAAAGACTCCACTAAAAAAGAGAACTACAGGTCAATATCTCTGATGAATATAGATGCCAAAGTCTTCAACAAAATACTAGCAAACCAAATCAAATAATACATTTTATTTTATTTCTAAGATTCTAGGTTTTTTTTAAGATTTATTTATTTATTTGAGAGAGAGTGAGAGCACAAGCAGGGGGAGGAGCAAAGGGAGAGGGAAAGGGACAAGCAGATTCCCTGCTGAGCAGGGAGACTGAAAAGGGGCTTGATCCCAGGACCCTGAGATCATGACCTGAGTCAAAGTCAGACATTTAACTGATGAGACACCCAGGCAGCCCCAATAATACATTTAAAAAAATCATTCACCACAATCAAGTGGGATTTATTCCTGGGTTGCAAGGGTGGTTCAATATTAGCAAATCAATCAACGTGATACATCACATCAATAAGAGAAACGATAAGAACCATATGATAATTTCAAGATGCCGAAAAAGCATTTGACAAAGTATAACTTCTATTCATGATAAAAACCCTCAACAAAGTAGGTTTAGAAGGAACATAACATAATAAAGGCCAACTATGAAAATATCATGGTTAACATCATCCATAATGGGGAAAAATGGAGAGATTTTCCCCTAAAGTCAGGAAAAAGACAAGGATGTCCATTCTCACCACTTTTATTCAACATAGTGAATGTTGTGGAAATCCAAGCCACAGCAATCAGACAACAAGAAGAAATAAAAGGGATCCAAATAAGTATGGAAGAAGTAAAACTTTTACTATTTGCAGATGACATGATACTATATATAGAAAACATATAAAGAAATTATAAAATACATCTAAAAAACCCAAAGAACAATCAATTTAAATAATAGAAGGTATGAACAGACATTTCTCAAAGAAGACATCCAGATGACCAACAGACACATGAAAAGATATTCAACATCACTCATCATCATGGAAATGCAAATCAAAACTACAATGAGAGGGGAGCCTGGGTGGCTCAGTTGGTTAAGTATTTGACTCAATTTCAGCTTAGGTCATTATCTCAGAGTCATGAGATTGAGCCCCACATTGGGCTCTGCACTGAACATGGAGCCTGCTTAAGATTCTCTCATTCCCTCTCCCTTTGCCCCTCTCCCCGCTTGCACACTCTTAAAAACCAAACTAAACAAAACACAACAAAAAACCAAAGCCCACTACAATGAGATAGCCCCTCTCACCTGTCAGGATGGCTAAAATCAACAACACAAGAAACAACAGGTGTTGGTGAGGATGTGGAGAAAGGGGAACTATCTTGCATTGTTGGTGGGAATGTAAACTGGTCAACCACTGTGGAAAATAGCGTGGAGATTCCTCAAAAATTAACAATAGAACTATCCTATGATCCAGCAATCACACTACTGGATATTTACCCAAAGAATACAAAAAACAACTAATTCAAAGGGATACATGCACCCCTATTATTTACATTATTTACAATAGCCAAATTGTGGAAGCAGTCCAAGTGTTCATAACAGCTGAATGGATAAAGAAGACATGGACTCTGAGAAACAAATAGGGTTTTAGAGGGGAGGGGGGTGGGGGGATGGGTTAGCCCGGTGATAGGTATTAAGGAGGGCACATACTGCATGGAGCACTGGGTGTTATATGAAAACAATGGATCGTGGATCACCACATCAAAAACTAATGATGTATTGTATGGTGACTAACATAACATAATAATAATAAAAAAAGAAGACATGGTGTGTATATACAATAGAATATTATTCAGCCATAAAAAATGAAATCTTACCATTTGCAACAACATGGATGGAACTAGAGAGTATGATGCTAAGTGAAATAAGGCAATCAGAGAAAGACAAATATATGATTTCATTCATATGTGGAACTTAAGAAACAAAATAAATGGGCAAAGGAGAAAAGATAGAGAGAGAGATGAACCAAGAAACAGATTCTTAACTATAGAGAACAACCTGGTGGTTACCAGAGGGGAGGTGGGTGCAGGGATGGGTGAAATAGGTGGTGGGGATTAAAGAGTACACTTATCATGATGAGCACCGAGTAATGTATAGAATTGTTGAATCACTATATTGTACACCTGAAACTAATATAACACTGTATACTAACAATATTGGAGCTAAAATTAAAAACTTTATAAAAATATTGACAAGATATTAAATGTCACTAGAGTTCTGCTTCTATCTTCATTTGTTATTTTGCTGTTTCTAGTCTCTCAGCCTTATTGTAGATTTGGGCCTCTTTATAAAGGCTACCAAAGATCTCTCCTGCTCTCACAATTATATCTCAAAAAAATGAGCAATTGACACACAACATTGTATAAGTTTTAGGTATACAATGCTGATTCGATACACTTATATATTGTAGTATGATTACCACATTAGCAAACACCTGTCAGGTCACATAAATATAATTTATTTTTTGTTGTGAGAACAATGAAGATCTAGTCTCTTAGGGACTTTGAGGTTCATTATATAGTATTTTTTACTATAATCATGATGCTATTTATTAGATTTCTAGAACTTATTTATCTACTAGTTTCAAGTTTGTACCCTTAAACAGCTCCTCAATTCCTCCACCCCTGGAAATCACCATTCTACTCTGTTGTTATTCAGTTTTATAGATTCCACATAAAATTTATACCATAGTATTTGACTTTTTTGACTTATCTCACTTAGCACAATGTCCTCAAGTTCATATAATGACATTCTTTGTCTCATTACAGTTTTGATTTAAAGTCTATTTTATCTAATATAAATATAGCTACCACTGCTCTTTTGGTTTTCACTTGCATGTAATGTGTTTTTCTATTCCTTCACTTTGGCCTACATGTGTCCTTGGAGCTAAAGTGAGTTTCTTGTTGGTAGCATATAGTTGGGCCTTATTATTATTATTTTAATCCACACAGTCACTCTGTGCCTTTTGATTAGAGAATTTAATCCATTACATTTAACGTAATTCTTGGTAAGTAAGGACTTCTATTGCCATCTTGTTTTGTGGTTACCTTCTGGCTTACTTGAAACATAGCATCTTATAATAGTCTATTTTATGCTGGTAATAACTTAGCTTCAGTCACACACAAAAATTCTATTCTTTTACTGCCTCCTCCCCAATACATTGTATGTTTTTGATGGGTAAAGTATTCTTGGTCAGCAGTTTCTATGTGACCATGCTGGCACCTGAACTTGGACTTCCCAGCCTCCAAAACTGTAAGAAATAAATTTCTGCTGTTTATAAGCTACCCAGTTTGTAGTATTTTATTACAGCAGCCAAAATGTGCTGTGACAGTGTCCTTAAAATAATATTTAAATCAAAATAGAACTACTAATGAAATTCTTTTTCTTTTTAATGTTTTTCCCCCACCCTGTTTCATATATTACATACTCCAGTTTTGGTGATTTCTCCTCAAACCATTTTTATGCACAAATATGTACATATTTATGTATAGATTTTTTAAATGCTCAGTAGTATCATAAGTGCATTTGTTCAACATTTTTCCCCACCAAACTGGACATGGATAGGCTTCCAAACTAGTACATATAGTTATGGTTCAGTATTTTTTAAATGTTGTATAAAAGTGGGTGGTACAGATATCACATTTTTTAATTTTTATTTTATTTTATTTTTTCCTGGTAAAGTACCTTTCTTTTTTTTTATTTTATTATGTTAAGTACCTTCATTTCTTATAACCAAAACCATCATTCTTCCAAGCCAGCTAGTGTTTCACATCTGATTCCTAAGTCCATTTGAGTCTCAGTTAAAGAATGTTCCCTCAGAAATTAACTACATGCTTACCTTACTTTTTTTCTCTTTGCAGATAATTCAACTATCACATGGTTTTTTAAAACCTTTCCCATGTAGGGCGCCTGGGTGGCTCAGTCCGTTAAGTGGCTGCCTTCGGCTCAGGTCATGATCCCAGGGTTCTGGAATTGAGCCCCGCACCGGGCTCCCTGCTCAGCAGAGATCCTGCTTCTCCCTTTCCCTCTGCCTGCCACTCTGCCTACTTGTGCTCTCTCTCTCTGTCAAATAAATAAATAAAAAATATCTTAAAAAAAAACAAAAACTTTCCCATGTAATGAAAATTTTGATTGTGCCCAGTTTTTAGCTCTTATAAAGTATGTTCATTGGAAAAGTTACAAAACTGTGTAAGTATTTCTAAAGAAAGATTCCTAGCAGTGCAATGCAATCCTTTTAATTCAAGGAACTGAGATCCAGAGGGCAAGAAATTTATCTAATGCCAGATTCAAACCATGACTGATGCCAGTGACTGTAAAATTTCCATGATACCCTATTGGTCTTTCAGCTTAGTTAAGAAGGAAGAAAGGACATTTCCTTTAATTAATGTGATTGATAGATTTCTTGAGAATAATGCTTGAAAGCCTAGTCAGTAATTGTCATGCATTTTCATTTTGTCACTCTTTTTCTAAGTATGGTTCTTAAATGTCAGGGACATTTTTATTGGCAGGATGAACATTTACAATTTTTTTTTTTCAGAATAGAGATTTGAGTTTTTGTGACTTCAGATTTTTTTGGTTTTTTGTTTTGCTATTCCTCCAAGGTTGTCTGTAGATATGATTTGAGTACTCTAGTATAATAGTCTATGACATGAGGATATAAGAGAATTCTGAACAGTGGGACAAAGGGAAATCAATGCTCTATAATAGAGATAAGGTTAAGCATATAGTAGGGCTATAAGAGCAGGTGAATGGGCAACTTGGGGAAATCAATGCTCTATAATAGAGATAGGGTTAAGCATATAGTAGGGCTATAAGAGCAGGTGAATGGGCAACTTGAAGATTTACATAGTGGGTGATGCTTGAGTTGAGATTTGAAGGATGAGTAAATATTTATTAAGTGGGAAGTACATTCTAATTATAGGGAATAGTATGTGCAAGTACTTGGTGTTCTGAAAAAAATTGGTATAATCAGGTACTTTCTATCTTGGAATTGGCAGGAGTTGCAGTGGGAAGGAAGCAGAAACCAAATCACAGAAGGCCTATCCCCTGTTAAAAACTTGATCTTTCTGCCTCCAATCTTGTCTCAAGTTGTTGTGATTGTCTAGATGAGAGATGAGAGTCTAAACTATGGAATGAGACATGATATACTTGAGAGATTTAAAGATTGAACAGATTCCAGCTGAAACTTATCCAGGGTCCTAGTTCTGTTGAACCTCAAACTAATTGGGAGACAACTGGCAGCCAAGAGATGGGAAAATTGGTAGTTATCCAATTTCTTGTCTGATTCAAAATTTCCTTAGTTATTTGAGACCCATATCCAAGATACTTTTTCAGGGTCTATAGAAGGCATTTAAGCACACTGCTAATATTTGTGATTCTAAATTTCTTTTCAAGACACTGGTGAGAGCAGTCAAAACATAAACTACACACCTAAGGAAGTAGTGAATTAAGAATAGAGTACAAAAGCTTGAATCCTGGTCATTTCTAATGTAAAAAGTTGTTAGGGCTTGAATCTTGGTACAATTCATTTCCATTGCAAAGGTACACAATAAATTAACTCTATTTTGATTGTACTATATCATCATAATAGAGATATATTGATCTCCTCTTTTTGCTTGTGTTTCAAAGGCAAATACTGTAGAGGCACATTAATACTATCCCCACTTTTAAAATTCTGCCCTACTTTCTTTCCTTGTAATTTCACCAATGTTATAGTTTGGACTGTCCACACCAGAAGATCCCAGGCTAATCAATTTCAAAATTGTCTAAATGAATGACGTTCAACTTAAAAACAAAATGGCCTACCATCCTCTGTAAACAGAAAATAAACTTAATGAGAAGATATTGGGCAACTTACGGAACTATCAGGAGAAGGAAAATCAGTTTCAAAAAATAGAGGCAGAGCTAAAAATTCAATGCAAGAAGCAACTGAAGATACAGGCTTCAGTGCTAGGACCTCACACAGCTGGCAATGCCTCCATCAATTGATCTTGAGCAAGCAACATCAAGAAACTAGGATACTAGTTTTGAGAATTTTGACACTATCATTAGTGGATGCACAGCATTCAAAATCTCATATGCAAGAATTTGATTGAGTCCTGGTGATATGCCCATGTCCAGCTGCCAAGAGGACAAGGGAAAGTTGAATATACCTTTGAACTTATAAGTTTATAGCATTAGGCAATCACACAGGACCCAATAAGAAGGAATTCATGCTGAATATATATTATCGATTGCCACACTAATTCTGTGTTAAAAATCATCCCAAACTTAGTGGCTGACAGGACTATGGGTTCACTGGATGATTCTGCTGATTTTAACTGGGCAGTTCATCTGGTCTTGGCTGGGCTCACTCTGGTGGTCAGCTGACTGTTAGCCAGTCTAGGATGGTCTCAGCTGGGATCACTGGCTCACTTCTATGTATTTCATCTTCCAACCAGATTTCCTGGACATATTCTCATGGCAATTACAGGTATCTAATACCCACACTTGGACCAGGCACACTTTCAGTTCTACCACATTTTATTGGCCAAAGTCCAGATTTAAGCAATGGGGAAATTATGATTTCTCCCATGGAGAGGCAGAATCTAAGACTGATTCCAAAAATAGATGGAATTCACCATTCTTTTATCACCACTCTTTTTACTTTTAGAATGAGGAACAAAATCTCTTGTCTACCCTTCCACTTGGCCATCCAGTTTCTTTTTTCTTAGACATTATCAGTAATTATAGGTAAATATGTATGCATGTTTCCTTTTTTACACAAATGTTTACATATTTCAAAATTCTGTACTAAATTATTTATATTTCATGTAACTTGAAGATTATCCCATATTCATAGGCATATATATCTGTAGCATCAATTCCTGAAAGTGAAATTACTGGGTCAAAGGGTATATACATTTTAAAATTTAATAGTGAAAAACCATCCTTCATAAGAAACTTTATATATGCCCTCCCATCATGAAATCTATGTGATTGCTTGTTTTTCCAACCTCTTGCTAAAATGCCAATCATCAATATTATAAACATGAATTTTTAAAAGGTATCTCGGTGGATTTTTAAAGTTTTACTTTAAGTTTGAAATTTTTTAATAAAGTTGCAAGAACAGTAAAGTACTACCATGTCCCTTTCACCAAAATTCTACAATTATTAAGAATTTAGCCTGTTTGCTCTGTAATCCTCTCTCTATATAAATAGCCATTGTCATTATTTGTTTTCTGAACCATTTGACAGCAAGTTGTGAACACGATGCTCCTTTACTCCTAATTACTGGAACACAAAGACCCTCTGTTAACCTAAAAAGCCACAATCCAACCATCCTAATCAGGATGTCAATACTGATGGAACATTACTGTTTATAGATGATGCTGTGCTCTTCTCAGTGTATCACACCAGGGGGCACCTAACAGTGACTCACCCCACCACTGTTGATGTGAACCTTGATCACCTGCTCAAGTTGGTGTCTGGTGGATTTACAGGTGGAGAAGCCTGCCACTTCCACCTTTGTAAGTGAGAAGTATTTTGTGAGAAGATCTCTGATGAGAAATGGGATATTGGCCTAATCTCAAATTTCCACTAACCAGCCTTTGCATCCCTTGATGACTCTGACTAGAACCAATCAGCATTATAATTGTTACCAAATGGTGGGGGTTTCCCCCATTTCTTCTACATTAGTTGACATTCAACTGTAAGGAAAAGTATTTCTTTCTTATATGTTTATATCAGTATGTACTTATACAATTTTATTCCATTATAATCCATTACTGTCCTGTATTTTGATGCTCAAATTATCCCAGATCTGGCCAGTGGGAGCCCCTGAAAGCTGATCCCAAGTCCTTTCAGCAACTCCTTACTTTCTGGCACAAGATATCTCAGGCTCATCTTGTACTTTCCCTGACCTAGCCCTGGAATCATCCATTTCTCCAACGTGTCCTGGTTTCTTTAAGTCAGAGTTCAACATTTTTCTGGAAAGGGCTGAATAGTAAATATTTCAGGCTTTGTGAGCATTGAGCTCTGTCACAACTACTTAACTCTGCTGTTATAGTGCAAAAGCAGCCACAGATAATATGTAAATGAATGGACATGGCTGTGTTCCAATAAAACTTTATTTATAAAACCAGACAGTGGGCCCGATTTGGCCTAGAAGCCATAGGTTCCTGGCCAGTCTTTTTAGGGAAGGATGGTATTTATTTAATTTTTTAAAATTGATATATACATTTAATATTGAGTTAGTTTTAGGTATACAGCATAATTATTTGATATATATATTAAATATATATCAAATACAGTATATATATATACTGTAAAATAATCACCATGCTAGGACTAATTAGCATTCATCACCTCCCATAGTTATAAATTTACTTTTCTTGTGATGAGAACTTTTAAGTTTTACTCTCTTAGCAACTTTCCAATATACAATACAGCATGGTTAACTATAGTAACCATGTGTACATTACATTCATAGGACTTATTTATCTTATAACTGGAAGTTTGTACCTTTTGAGAAACCAACATCTGGGCATTTAGAATGCTCATCTTTACTGGGATATCTTGTAGGTTCTTGAAAGAAACGAAACTAGAAAACATATGTATGCATGCATGCACACACACATGTCCCTGTATCTATTTCTTTATACTATAAAACTGTTAAGTTCACACTGTTATCTAAAACTCCAACATCTCAGGGTTCTTTCTAGCCTTCACCCCTTCCATATTTGTAAATCCCTTCTCTGGTTGTCATTATTGCTCAGTCTCTGAATGCAATCAATCTCCTGACCATGCTGGGTACATTCTTGGCTTCATGCCAGGTATCCAGCCCCACCTTCGTGTTTCTACCACCTCTTCATCCACCTATTTGCCATCTCTAGGGAAAGAAAGGGGAAGAGCTCAGTGTAATTTTAACTTACATTTATCTTATAAATGAGAGTGATGATCTTCTCACATGGTTAAGAGCCATTATTTTTTTGTGAATTGTCTGTTCATAGTTCGTATACTTTGCCCAGTTTTTCTACTAGATTACTCTCATTTACATACTTTGCCAATTTTTTCACTGGGTCATTGGTCTTTTTCTTATTACCCTATAGGAGATTTGTTTTGGTTTTTTATGAATGCTGGAAAAACAATCAGCTCCTAGGAAACAAAGTTTGGAAGAAAAACAGAGGGAAGGTGGGATCAAGATAGTGGAGTAGAAAGATCCTGAGCTCATTTTTTCCCACAGATACACCAAGATGTAAATATAGAATAACATCTCTATATTGTTAAGACTGAATGAATATTGAGCATGAACTGATGACTAGCAGTACACAATTAAGGATAAGAAGAAAAAGCCACATCAAGACAGGTAAAGGGGTGAAGATGCAGTTTAGTCCGGGCCCATATACCCAAGCCAGGGACACACAAGTGGGAAGGATATCACAACCACAGACACTTTCCCTGAGGAACCAGCTATTGAAGCCCCACATCAGGCTCCACTGCCTGGGGGACCTGCACCAGAAAGATCAGCACCCATGCTGGCTTTTAAAACCAATGGTACTTATGTCCAGGGGAGTTGAAGGTCAGTAGAAAACCAATACTCTGCTCTTAAAGGGTATGTGCACTTTCTCACTTGCTCCAAGTCCCAGTGCAGGGACAGCAGTTTGAAAAGTGCCTGAGTTATACATGAAGGAGATACATTGACTAATATTAGGGCATGTGCCAGTTGGGCAGGTTTCTACTGGAACATTCTATGGGGACAAAAGCACAGTTGGGCAGCATTTTTTAAAACTTCTCTTCTACCTGGGTGACCTAGCACTGGCAAGTACCATTTCTGATACTCTCTCATTACTGTGCTGGTACTGCTGGCCTTACCCTGACATTCCACTGAAACCTACCCCTCCCAACCCACCTACCCTGCCTTAGAGCCTCTCTAAAGTGGTTCACAACCCCACCACACGTGGATGGTGCACTTGACTTAGCCAGTGCCAGAGCCCCTTATAAATGTTCCCACCTGGAGAGGGGGGCAGCCCCACACCATATAATGTGCTTAACACTCATAGCCAGACTTTGCAGTCAGTCATGCCAGAGGTCAACCCCACACACCAGCATGCCTGCAATAGAGAGAAACTGACAGTAATACAATAATAGTAGGGGGACTTTAACATTCTATTTACATAAATGGATAGATCATCCAGATAGAAAAATCAACAAGGAAATAATGACTTTGAATGACACATTAGACCAGATGGACCTAACAGATATATACAGAACATCTCACCCCAAAACAACAGAATACACATTCTTTTCAAGTGCACATGGAATATTCTCCAGGATAGATCATGTGTTAGGTTACAAAACAAGTCTTGATAAATTTAAGACTGAAATCATATCAAGCATTTTTCTGACCACAACAGTATGACATTAGAAATCAACAGCAAGAAGAAAAGTGGAAAATACACAAACACACAGAAACTAACAACATGCTACTCAACAACCAACAGGTCAATGAAGAAATCAAAGAGGAAATCAGAAAGTACCACGAGACAATTGGAAATGGAAACAACATTCTAAAATCTATGGCATGCAGCAAAAACAGTTCTAAAATGGAAGTTCAAGTGATATAGGACCATCTTAAGAAACAAGAAAAGTATCAAACCATCTAACCTTACACCTAAATGAACTAGAAAAAGAA
>NW_028015573.1:0-746 GCF_054177405.1 Leptonychotes weddellii
GGGGGGGTGCTATAAAAGGATAAAGACCCCAAGAGTGATATACAACAGAAATTACAGGGACAATCTATAAAAATAACGTCTTCACAGGCAACATGATGACAATTAATTCATATCTTTCAATAATCACTCTCAACCTGAATGGCCTAAATGCTCCCATAAAATGGCACAGGGTTGCAGATTGGATAAAAAGACAGGAACCATCCATATGCTGTCTGCAAGAGACTCATTTTGAACCTAAAGATACATGCAGACTGAAAGTGAAGGGATGGAGATCCATCTTCCATGCCAGCGGACCTCAAAAGAAAGCTGGGGTAGCAATTCTTATATCAGACAAATTAGATTTTAAACTAAAGTCTACAGTTAGAGACACAGAAGGACACTATATCATTCTTAAAGGGTCTATCCATCAAGAAGACCTAACAATTGTAAATATCTATGCCTGCAACGTGGGAGCAGCCATCTACATAAGCCAACTGTTAACCAAAATAAAGAGTCATATTGATAACAATAGGTTAATTGTAGGAGACCTCAATACTCCAGTCTCAGCAATGGACAGATCATCTAAGCAGAAAATCATCAAGGAAACAAGAGCTTTGAGTGATATTCTGGACCAGATGGACCTCATAGATATATACAGAACGTTCCACCCTAAAACAAGAGAATACTCATTCTTCTCGAGCGCACATGGAACTTTCTCCAGAATAGACCACATACTGGGTCACCAATCAGGTCTCAACCGATACAAA
>NW_028015574.1:0-746 GCF_054177405.1 Leptonychotes weddellii
TCTCCATCCACGTCAAGCCTAAGCAACCTTCCAATAATAATTTTCCTCTCTCTTAGCTTTTGATCTTACCTCCTCCCTTACAGAGAAATAAGTGTTCACTGCTTCCCACCACAAAATCTGAAAATCTAGTGTTATCACACCATTATAACATGGTTTCTCCTTCTAAAAAGGGTCCCTAGAGTCCATTCATCTCTTCTTTTCTTCTCAGAATCCTTTAGTTACCAAAGATGACCTTTCTCTCCTCTGTCTTCACTTCTCCACCCATCTACTGTCTTATCATCAGCATTTAATTATGTTCAATTATTTTCCATACTAAAAATTACTGGCCTACTGGCTTCACCTCATATCTTCTAGCTGCCATCCTATAGCTCCTGCCTGTAACACAGGCAAACTTCTTTCCTTTTCTTTTTTCTTTCTTTCTTTTTCTTTCTTTCTTTCTTTCTTTCTTTCTTTCTTTCTTTCTTTCTTTCTTTCTTTCTTTCTTTCTTTCTTTCTTTCTTTCTTTCTTTCTTCCTTTCCTTTCCTTTCCTTTCCTTCCCTTTCCTTTCCTTTTCTTTTCTTTTCTTTTCTTTCTTTTTTTCAGGTGGACTTCTTGACAACAACTCTTTTCACTTTCTCCATGTCCTCACCTACTTGTTTTTTCAGGTCCACCACTGTGTTGAGAACTGCGCTTGCCAAAATAGCCTGTGGCCTCCTTGTACCTAGGTGCCAAGGTCCCTTTTAGTATTTATGTAACCTGGCCTTTC
>NW_028015575.1:0-746 GCF_054177405.1 Leptonychotes weddellii
TGCTGGAGGTCTGGGCAGGGCAGGGCCTCTGGCTCCAGGGGCGGGTTCCCTTTCATTGCCTGAGTGAAGAGATAAGCTGGAAAGGAGAGCTTCAAGGAAAACGTGGGACAAAGATCAGTGACTGCAAGCACGTGGGCAGTAGAGGTCAGGTCTTGGGGACTAGCTGGTGACGAACCTGGGAGATGAACTCAGATACGGGCTTGGTTGAGGACACTTTATTGCAAAGAAGTTCCAACAGAGACAAGGTCTGATGTCCAAGATCCTGCAGCGTCTCCAGGGTCACAGAACCAGGCTTTGCTCTTCTGTGTTGGGGGATGAGCAGGAAGGCCCAGTGTCAGGATCAGGCCCCTGCAGTGAAGGAAGGCCTTGTGGCTCAGGTCCCCCAGCTTGGTGGGTGGTCACAGTGCGGCCCCACAGTCAGGAGCTGTGGGGAGGGCAATAGTTTGGGTAGAGTGTGGGCGGGGAGGGACGGTGCTGCACTGTTGGTCACACCAGTGTCCGGTGAAACATGCGAATTTAGCGGGGAGAGGCTGGTATTGAGAAGAATGAGGGCAAAGGCTGGGGGGCAGGGACTGTGGCGCTAGGGGCAGGGGACTATATCAGTAGGGCCACCACTGTGAGCATAAGACCTGCAAGTGTCTCAAGAGTTGTGTAAAAGGGGGTTTTTCTTTTCTAGAGAAGAATAAGGAAAAGCAGGCATGACGAGGTATGATGATGACCTGGGGGTTCCCTGAAGCCAGCCTGTC
>NW_028015576.1:0-746 GCF_054177405.1 Leptonychotes weddellii
CACACACACACACACACACACACACACACACAAGCCCATATAGAACAATATAACAGAATAGACAGCCCAGAAAGAAACCCACAGTTATATGGTCAATTAATCTTTGACAAAGGAGGCAAAAATATGCCTTGGAAAAAAAACAGGCTCTTCCACAAATGGTGTTGGGAAAACTGGACAGCTACATTCAAAAGAATGAAACTAGACCATTTTCTCACATCACACACAAGAATAAGATGAAAAATGGATTAAAATAAGACCTAAATGTGAGACCTGAAGCCATAAAAATCCTAGAGGAGAGTACAGGCAGTAATTTCTCTGACATTGGTCACAGCAACATTTTTCTAGAAATGTCTCCCAAAGCAAGGAAAACAAAAGCAAAAACAAACTATTGGGATGACATCAAAATAAAAAGCTTCTGCACAGGAAAGTAAACAATCAGCCAAACTAGAAGACAACATACTGAATGGCAGAAGATATTTGCAAACAGTATATCTGATAAAGGATTAGTATTCAAATATATAAAGAACTTATGCTACTCGGGGCACCTGGGTGGCTCAGTTGGTTAAGCGACTGCCTTCGGCTCAGGTCATGATCCTGGAGTCCTGGGATCGAGTCCCGCATTGGGCTCCCTGCTCGGCAGGGAGTCTGCTTCTCCCTCTGACCCTCCCCCCTCTCATGTGCTTGCTCTCTCTCATTCTCTCTCTCTCAAATAAATAAATAAATAAATCTTTAAAAAAAAAAAAAAA
>NW_028015577.1:0-746 GCF_054177405.1 Leptonychotes weddellii
CCTTTGCTGCATCCCAAAGATTTTGAACAGTTGTGTTTTCATTTTCATTTGTTTCCATGAATTTTTTTAATTCTTCTTTAATTTCCTGGTTGACCCATTCATTCTTTAGTAGGATACTCTTTAGCCTCCATGTATTTGAGTTCTTTCCGACTTTCCTCTTGTGATTGAGTTCTAGTTTCAAAGCATTGTGGTCCGAAAATAGGCAGGAAAGTTCCCAATCTTTTGGTACCAGTTGAGACCTGACTGTAACCTAGGATTTGATCTATTGTGGAGAATGTTCCATGGGCACTAGGAAAGAATATGTATTCTGTTGCTTTGGGACGGAATGTTCTGAATATATCTGTGAAGTCCATGTGGTCCAGTGCATCATTTAAAGTCTTTATTTCCTTGTTGATCTTTTGCTTAGATGATCTGTCCATTTCAGTGAGGGGGGGTGTTAAAGTCCCCTACTATTATTGTATTGTTGTCAATGTGTTTCTTTGCTTTTGTTATTAATTGGCTTATAATTGGCTGCTCCCATGTTAGGGACATAGATATTTACAATTGTTATTATTCATTAATAAATTCTTATTTAGAAAATTAAATGTATATTATTTGTCAATCTTTTGATACAGGAACAACGTACCCCTTTGCCTTCTTGTTTCTTATCTTTTTTTTTAAGTTGACTGTTGACTGGGGTTGATGTTATCATTTTTACCTAAACTACACTCATCATGCCTGGGACTTAATTTTGTTAAAATAAGACA
>NW_028015578.1:0-746 GCF_054177405.1 Leptonychotes weddellii
TGGCCGATGTCCTCTCCTGCCCGCACACACACGAATACTCCCCAGCATCTGCCACGGCCAGGCCACGGATCTCCAGCTCACACACGGTCCCATCCTGCCTCAGGCTGACTCTGTCCCCAGCTCTGAGGGTCTCGGGCCCCTTCTTCCACTGCACAGGGGCTGACTTGCTCAGCTCACACCTCAGCGTGGCCGTGTCCCCTTCTGTGGCCTCCTCAGTCTTCAGACTTTTTGTGAACTTGGCAGGCAGGGCTGGGGAGAGCCAAGGATCAGGGAGACATCAGACTGTCTTGGGGACTCTGTGTCCAGGACCAGACACCCACAAGTACCACACAAACTGCAGAGGACCAGGACATGAATGAGTGAAAGAAGCGCAGGTGGGGTAGGAAGCAAACGGTCCAGGAGGAGACACGAGCCTGGACATGAACATCAGGACAAATACTGGACACAGAGATGGAGACTGAGAGATCCCAGGGGGACCCAGCTGGAGAGACACAGATGTCCACGCAGTCTAACAGAGGGAAGGTTGTGACATAGTGACGATGGGCAGACACCAAGCCACAGGTCCACACGGCCACACGTGGTCTTTACCCCTGACGGTCAGCATGGCCGATGTCCTCTCCTGCCCGCACACACACGAATACTCCCCAGCATCTGCCACGGCCAGGCCACGGATCTCCAGCTCACACACGGTCCCATCCTGCCTCAGGCTGACTCTGTCCCCAGCTCTGAGGGTCTCGGGCCCCTTC
>NW_028015579.1:0-746 GCF_054177405.1 Leptonychotes weddellii
GAGGTGAACCTGGGTTCAGGTGGGGGCTGGCAGGAAATCCACATGCTCCCTTTCTTAACTCTCTCCCAAGAGGACTCTGGCTGAGGTTGAGGACTGACAAGCACCGGACCTGACAAGGTCAGAAAAAGGACAGCAGAAGGATTTCCAGGCAGAGTAAGCACATGGATAGACTTCACAGGTCAGTTACTGGGGTACTGTCCGGCCTCTCGAGCAGGCAGGACTAAGACCTCCACCATCTGTGCCCAGCTCAGTGCCTGGCACTTAGAGGGCAGCCTTCTGGGGTCAAGAATGACCAGAACCTTCATCCCTTGGCCTTGGTTTTGTCACGACTCATTACAACCACTGATGATTTAGCCCACTTTGGAAGCTGACAGAGGCCATCCCAAAGATGCCCCACACAAACTGCAGTTTGCTTCTCAGTGGAACAAGGGTTGGACCACGTTGAAGGTTTGAAACTGTGTTTTTCTGTACCCCTCAGAGACAAGGAGGCAGGGAGAGGTATGTGGCAAGGTGAGCACCAAATGTTCAAAGCCCCCATCCCCATTTCACTAGAGAAGCTGCAAAAAAGGTCATGTTTTGTTTTTGGTGGTTTTTTTGACAATTATTTAAGACCTTTATTAACGGGTGCTTGCCGTTTGTTGATTTTTTTGAAAAAATCAAGTTGTAAACTTTTTATTACAAATTAAAAATGAGGTTCTTAAAAATCTCAACTTGACCAGATATGAAACAATTTAAAACCCTTAAAG
>NW_028015580.1:0-746 GCF_054177405.1 Leptonychotes weddellii
CCTGGGTGGCTCAGTTGGTTAAGCGACTGCCTTCGGCTCAGGTCATGATCCTGGAGTCCCGGGATCGAGTCCCGCATCGGGCTCCCTGCTCGGCAGGGAGTCTGCTTCTCCCTCTGACCTTCCTCCCTCTCATGCTCTCTGTCTCTCATTCTCTCTCTCTCAAATAAATAAATAAAATCTTAAAAAAAAAAAAAAAAAATTGGTGAAGACACTTAAGATCTGCCCTTCTAGTAAATTTCAAGTATATAACAAAATATTGTTGACTTAAGTCACATTGTTGTACATTAGCTCTCTAAACCTTTCATCTTACCTAACCAAAACTTGATACCTCTTGAGCAATATCCCATTTCCCCCTTCCAGCCCCTGGTAACCATAATTATACTCTCTGCTTCTACAAGTTTAACTATTCAAAGTTCCACATTTAAGTAAGATTAAGTGGGGGTTGTCTTTTTGCATTTGGTTTATTTCTCTTAGCTTAATATCCACCAGCTTAATCTGTGATACTGCAAATGGTAAGATTTTCTTCTTTTTAAGGCTGAATAATATTTCACTGTATATTTATTAATACCATATTTTCTTTATCCATCAACCACCAACAGATACTGAGGTTGTTTCCTTATCTTCGTTATTGTAAATAATGCTAAAATTAAGATGGGAGTGTAGCTATGTCTTCAAGATCCTGATTTCATTTCCTTTGGATCTATTCCCAAGGGGGACTGATTGTTGGACCATAAGGTAGTGTTGGC
>NW_028015581.1:0-746 GCF_054177405.1 Leptonychotes weddellii
CAGCACCCAGGCCAGACAAGCAGCCAGAGGGGGAGGAAAGGAGAAGGCCTGGCCCAGGCTGGTCAGGAGAGCCAAAAGGATAGAAGCTGGCAGAGGCCAGGCTGCAGAGAGGAGGTAGGTGGTGACATCCAGGAGAGCTGGGGAGACTGCTGTAGACACAGAGCGGCCCTGGTGTCACAGGCCCCTCTGGCCAGCAGGCCGGGTGGACGGTGTCCGACACAGTCTCAGGGGCCAGGGCCAGGGGCCTCGCCCGCCTACCTTGTCTGCAGGAACCAGGGCTCCAGGTTATCAGGGAGAGCCTGATCTTGCGTTTCCGGTAGCAGGGAGCAGAGGAACAAGGCCAGGGCGGCTGAGATGCAGCAGAGACATATGGGTAGGAGGGTGAGTTTCTGGTGGCTGACCGCCAGGGATGAGATGGCTCCACCTGCCCAGGCCAGAGACACCAGCCCCAGACCTGTCGCCCTGGAAGGGGAGGTGAGAGCTCATCTAGGAGGCCTCCTGGGCCCAGAGGCTGGGTGGAGGTGGGGTAGAAGCAGCAGCTCCCCAAACCTCACATGCTCCAGTCTCCAGCCTGTCCCGACTCACCAAGCGCCTGTGGAGCATTTGGATCCCCCCTGATCCAGGGCGGGCGGTTATTTCTTGGGGGCCTGCTCCACGGATCAGGAGCAGGAGAAGCGAAAGCCAAGGCGCGGGTGGGTGCGCACGAGAAGACAGGGCAGTGGAGCTGGGCGGGGAGGGGGAGCCGC
>NW_028015582.1:0-11430 GCF_054177405.1 Leptonychotes weddellii
AATGCAAGTTGGTACAGCCACTTTGGAAAACGTGGAGGTTCCTCAAAAATTAAAAATAGAGCTACCCTATGACCCAGCAATTGCACTCCTGGGTATTTACCCCAAAGACACAGATGTAGTGAAAAGAAGGGCCATATGCACCCCAATGTTCACAGCAGCAATGTCCACAATAGCCAAACAGGAAAGAGCCGCGATGCCCTTCAACAGATGAACGGTTAAAGAAGATGTGGTCCATATATACAATGGAATATTATTCAGCCATCAGAAAGGATGAATACCCAACTTTTATATCAAATGGAGGGGATTGGAGGAGATTATGCTAAGTGAAATAAGTCAAGCAGAGAAAGTCAATTATCATATGGTTTCAACTATTTGTGGAACATAAGGAATAGCATGGAGGACATTAGGAAAAGGAAGGGAAAAATGAAGGGGGTTGGAAAACAGAGGGGGAGATGAACCATGAGAGACTATAGACTCTGAGAAACAAACTCAGGGTTTTAGAGGGGAGGGGTGGGGAGATGGGTTAGCCTGGTGATGGGTATTAAGGAGGGCACATATTGCATGGAGCACTGGGTGTTGTACGCAAACAATGAATCATGGAACACTACATCAAAAACTAATGATGTACTGTATGGTGACTAACAAAACATAATAAAATAGAATTAATAAAAATAATTTAAAAAATAGGCTGATTGAACAATTCTTTACATTTCTATACTACCTTTGCAGAAGGCCTTGTAGTGTGTTATCAAAGCTACCTGCACCCCCTTACTAAAATGCTCTACCTTTCAAAAATTGTAAATAAAAATTTAACCCTGTTAATAATATAATTTCTTCAATTTTTTGTAACTAGACTGAAATTTCAACTCTAGAATTTTCTACATGTCTTCAAAAGTTCCTCCAGTAGGAAAGAAGGCCACTCATCCTGCATAGGGATAGGGAGGAATTCCTTTGACCCCCAGGCCAGTTATCTTGAAAATTCCACCAGCTTCAGGCTGCTGCAGAATACTCTTTGGGTCCATTCAACCCACAGTCACATACATTTCAGAGTAGTTCTTCCATGTGAAGCAGCATGAAGTTGTTTTATCAACAGGCAACTTCACAGTCTGGAGTCTTTTCTTTGTCTTAGGAACTAAAAGAATCACTCTTCCTCCATTATAATAGGCCACCCAGAGCACCCCCTCAGCATCAATACACATTCCATCTGGAATTTATTTTTCTTTCTCCAGCTTGTAAACACTTCTGCAGTTGGAGATCTTTCCTGTTTGCAGGTCATAATTAAAGGCATCCACAGAATAGGACAGGCTGTCAATATAAAAGACTTTGTGGTCTAGGGATCAATCCAAACCATTGTAGATGTCTACCTGGTCAAAATATTTTTCCATGTGGTGGTCAGGAAAAGAGAGCACAGGGACCCCTGGTGCCACTCCAGAACTGCTGGGGCCATTTCCTTAGCCATGGCTCCAGCAAAGTATCTCCCAGTGGGATCCACCTTCCCATTATTGAACTGATTGTTTTTCTTGTCTTTATCTACTGTAGCTAGGACAACTGTTGACTGATCTTCCTAGTTAAAAGCACAGAACTTTGTTCCAATGGTGGTGACATAGCCTCCTGCCAGGCAAAGGGTCACAGAGATGATGGGGGCATCCATGGTCATTTACTCTACCCCCGAGCAATTCCTACTTACTGCTTGCTGAGCAATTCCCATTGGCAAACTTTTTTTTGCAGGACTCTCTCAAAAAGCAGAGACTATACTAGAGACTTGGAGCACTGGCAGTTCTGGCTTAGTATTAACTTTCTTTCTTTCTTTCTTCCTCCCTCCCTCCCTCCCTCCCTCCTCCCTCCTTCCCTTCCCTTCCTATCCCTTCCCATCCCATCCCATCCCTTTCCTTCCTTCCCTCCTTCCTTCCTTCCTTCCTTCCTTCCTTCCTTCCTTCCTTCCTTCCTTCCTTCCTTCTTTTCTCTCTCTCTCTCTTTTTCTTTCTTTACAGAAAGAAAGAGTATGACTGGCAGGGAAGAGGGGCAGAGGGAGAGAGAGAATCCCAAGCAGGCTCCTCAACCAGAGCAGAGCCTGTTGCTGGAGCTCGAGCTCATGATCCTGAGATCATGACCTGAGCTGAAATTAAAAGTCGGATGCTTAACCAACTGAGCCACCCAGGTGCTCCAGTATTAATTCTTTTTTAAATGTTTGGTTTACCTTCACCTGTGAAGCCATCTGGTCCAAGACTTTTGTTTGTTGGGAGTTTTTTTGATTACCAATTCAATTTCATTACTGGTAATCGGTCTTTCCTAATTTCCTATTTCTTCCTGATATCATTTTGGAAGATTGTGTTTTTAGGAATTTATCCATTTCTCCTAGGTTAAATTATTAGGTCATTAATATCCCTGGCATCTAATATCTTGCCACTTGAAATGTGAACTATGGACCATCAGTATCAGCATCACCCAGAAGATTATTATAAATGCAGTCTCAGGCCCAGCCCCGACTGAATAAGTCAGAATATTTTTTAATAAGATACTCAAGTGACTTGTATATATATTAAAGTTTGAGAACACTGTTTTAACATCAATACAAATGTAAATATATGTGTAATTTGTGCCTGTCTATTTATGTATTATCATATTTATTTACATTTCCCCCCTTTCAGGATTTTATATTACTCTACTCACCCTGGTAAGAACAGGTGAGTTCAATAAAATAATCTAACTGCATAAATTCTATATTTTTGTACAAATGACTAGTTATTCCCTAGAGATCATCTTCTAAGTATATATGGCTATGAAGAATTTTTACAGAAGTATCTTTATTATTAAGGTAAATTTTGATTATTTTTATATCAAAATATTATTAAGCAGCACTGAATTTTTTCTTTTAAAGAGACTTTGTACAAACACTATACTCTTATAACCAGTATAATTAATTCAATTCTTGCCCCTTTAACTTAAATTTGAAATTTTATGAGTCATATTCATAGTCTTATTTTTGGTTTTGTTTTGTGTTTTGTGTATTTATGGCAACATGTATTTAAGTGACCTGTGACTGGGGTGACATTCCAAGAACACAGAATTTTCAGTTTGAAACCAAGAAAATCCTGGGCAAACCAAGTCACTTTCTCTATAATAAAGCTTATTAGGCCTGATCACAATTTTAAAAAGTATTTGCAATAAATAATTTTTTATTTGGAATAATATTAGCATGTTGATTAAATACTGGACTTTTTGAAAAACCACAGAAGGTTTGAGTATGAACATTACGACCTTTTCATAAAAGAGTAAGTTTTAAAACACCTGCTTCATTTCTTTTTACAGAGTTTTTAAAGCAATCAGAAAGTCTGCTCTCATGTATGTCAGTTACAAGTACTTATTTGACAGAAAACTCACCTCTTAATGTACCATGATAATAATTGTCCTGAAATTCCTAAAAGACTACCCTTGAAAATATCATACAACCTTAAAAAAGGACATATTTCTCTGTTGGTATTGCATAGTTATTCTAACTAGTAAACTAATAAACTAAAGTGGTCAATAAAGTAGATTGCCATTGACATTTTCCCTTTGTGTTTCTACAAGTACCTAAAGACTGACAACAGTCTCATGGAAGTAAAAATGTATTTCTTTTCAGATACCCATTGTCATTTTAAAAATAAAAAGAACAGGGACTGTACAAAATGTAAGAAGCCTTTGACCCCTAGAACTAGTATAGGCAAGAATCAAATTAAGAAGATTATTTAGTTTTATACAGAGGTCACTTATTATAAAAAGAAAGAATGACTCAGAGGGGATAAGAACCCAGAGGGCAGAGCCAGGAGCCATAACTCTCAGGGAGCAGAACTGAACCCTATTCACAGAACAGGCAACATGTCCCTGGCTGGAATTCAGTATTTCTATGGACTGATGACTTTTCCATCTTTTTTAAATGGAAGTGTCTATTGTGGTTAATCTGTGTTTGTGTGGTCATTATATGATAGATATGTGGGTGGCAGATAATCTGTCTCTTTAGGTCACAGGACTTCTGACCAAGAGGAATGGTACTTAAGTGCTCCGTTTAAGATATCTTACCTAAGGAGACTCAACTGTGTCCAGACCTAATTTAGATGATAAACCTCAGCCTGAGACTAATGCTCAATGGGATGCAACTTTTGAGGGATCTTGGGAAGAGTTGAGCATTTTTTGCCTGTGGGAGGGGTGTGAATTGTTGGGTTAGAGGGTAGACTGTGGAAGACTGTATTTTATAGAGATAACCATAGCTATATCCCCTACCTCACATGTTCATCTAGAATCTTGCCACTCCCCCACCATGAAGTAGAATCTAATTCCCCTCCCAAAGAATCTGGGTAGATTTGAGCCTCACTTGTAACCAACAGAATGTGATGGAAGTGATGCTGTATGACTTCTGAGGTTAAATCAGAAAGGCAATAATACCTCCACCTTGCATCTGGAACACAAGCAATGGAACCCTGCAACACCATGTAAGTAGTCCAACTGCCCTGAGACCAACATGCCTTGCAGAAACTCAAGCTAGCCTATGCAGGGAGACCTCATGGAGAAGCCCAGGGACTACCTAAAAGAGAGAGATACATGGCCAGTTTCCAGCTTCTCCAGCCCCACACTGTTAGCCCCAGTTACCATCTGACTACAACTGCATAAGAACTCTGAAATAATACCAACCAGAGAAGCCTGTCCTGAAACTATAATATAATAGTTCCTGTAGTTTTAATCTATTTAGTTTTGGGGTGATTTGTTAAACAGCAATGGTAACTGAAATACCTCTTCTAAATTAAAAAGATGTTAAGTTTAATTTCATTTTTTAAAAAGATTTACTTATTTATTCTAGAGAGAGAGAGTGTGAACAGGGGGAGGGGGAGGGGCAGAGGGAGAGGGAGAGAGAGAATCTCAAACAGGCTCCATGCCCAGTGGGAGGCCGATGCTCCACTCAATTTCGTGACCTGAGATCATGACCTCAGCTGAAATCAAGAGTTCAGATATCAACCAACTGAGCCATCCAAGCACTCCTCACTTTTTTTTAAATAAGAAAACAGACTTGTAGATTCTGGACCTTCATTATGCAGGTTTGTTTGAGCCTGTATATAAGATCAAAAAAAATTAGCTGTCTGCCCTCAGGAGCTCTAAATTTCTGGTCAAAATAGGTTTGAATCCTTTTTTATTATTATCATTCATTACCATGGACCAGAGAAAGTCACTTAATCTTTTTGCTTTTCCATCTACTGGTTGTTGATAACACCTATAAGAGAGAATTAGCATATAGATTAAATTAAATGAGTTAATACATGGGAAAGACCCCTACATGGTGTCTGACACATAACTACCTGAATCAGTTCTAGGGTCTACTTGGTGACAATCCATTAAGATAGCTCTAAGCAAAAGACACATGTCATCAAGATGGTATATGCAATGTAGGGAGATGCATAGATCAATGGCATTTCATCAGAGAGCTGCCATATTATCTTATCCCTTTCTTTAAAGTACCAGACATTTCTTCCCTTCACTCTGTCAGCAACAAGCTGAAAGATACTATTTTATCTCTCCATTAAGCAACACATCTTGGACTTTGAATTCCCTTTAGGTAAGGACTAAGGCTTTTATGTCTGTATCCTAGTGCCTAACAGTGACTAAAGCAAAAGGAGTGCTCCATAAATACTGACTGAATAAAGGAAAAAAGTAGTTCTGTAACTAGCCGCTTCTTCATAAATATAGTCAAATACTGCCAGCATTGGGGTACTCTGAAAGAAAAGGTCTGTTTCTCTAGATGTCCTTAAACTCTCAAGAATGCTGAAATAAGGGATCTAGTTTACATGAATTAATAACAATTATAATTAGCAAAAGTAGTATGTATTTTTTAAAGTATATTACAAATATGACATAATAAGATTATTGATAGGCAGGATAACATGGTGGTCAAGAGTAAAAACCCTGAGTCATAATGTATGGAAGCAAATCCTTGCTCCACTCTTTTCTAGCTATATAAATGTAGGCAAGTCAGTTAAAGGCTCTGTGCTTTAGTTCCCCATCTGTAAATCACAGGTGACAATAGTATCTACCTAGATACTACTGGTTTAAGGATTAAATAGTTAATATATGCAAAATATGTAGAACATTTCTTAGTAATAATAGTGATCATTTTACCTATAAAAATCTAATTGAAAATGACAACTTTTATTGTTAAAATGAAGGAAACCATTTTAACTACTCTAAAATTACTCAGAATTCAAAAATGAATCTTGTTGAGTGAAGAAAGTTGCTACATAAGGCCTTAGAAGTGGTTACATAAGTGTAGCTAGAGGCCCCCACATAATACGGTAAATCTAGAATCCTCTGCTTTGAATTTGTCAAAATGAAGTAAAAATAGAAGAAGAATAATAAATACTAAGCTGTGAATGCTAGTGTCTACTTAGGATAATTTGGTGACAATAAATCTAAGCAGACCCACTGGGTTATGCCAAGACATTTTCCTAACTAAATCTCATTTGGTTGACTTGTTCTGTTTAATTAGTGAATATTATAATTATGTGCTCTGAAAGTTGTGTGAATTTAATAACATCAAGTAGCACTAAAGCAAAGTAGAGCAAAATACCAAGACAGAATTTCTTTTCAGGACTTGCCTTCTTGTAAAGAATACAATTAACTCCCTAGAGTAATCCTTATTTGCCTACATAATGAATGTTGTGGAAGAGTGAGGCACTTCCCATTTTTCTTCTTATCAATATCTATATGACATAGTCTGATTTAGTTGAACCTAGGGCATTTTCAATAATTACAAGCACAGGGGTCTACCACAGATTCTCCCATGGGAGAAAATTTATTAATGTAGGCAAAGTAGATATAACCCTGCATGTCTGACCCCTCTCAACTTCTAGGTTGCCTAAATATTCAGTCAGTGCTTATACTAGTTATATACGTATGGAGGCCTAAATGTTTTAAAAGTAAGCAGATATAAATTACAAATAGTGCTTTCTTTCATTCTTTCAGGCTGATGTCTGGAGACATTTTGTTAAGATATAAATAGTTTTTGTCTTTCTTTTAATTTTCCTTTTTTTATAATTAGACTGCTAGTGATTGCTTAACCTTGTCCTTCTTGGAGATGTGTTCAAGAAATATTTAGGAAACAATATCACATCCTATGATAGTTTTTCATTAATAAAGAAGGGTGAAAGGATTCAGTTATAAAAACAGGCAATGGGAAATATAATTGTATTTTCCAGCATCTGTGGGAACCACAGGATTTTTGCTAGACTATAGAAGAAAGTTTTGAGTGAGCTTAAAATAAGGTTTGACTAATTCTTAATGTATTTGTTAGTACATTGACTAGAAAAAATTACATTTGGAACATTTTAAAAATTCACACCTAAACTTATTTTGCCTTGCTTATATTTTTATTGGATTAGTTCTTGCTGATTAATTGTTGATTAATTGCTTTACCTCTTTCCTTCATACTACTCTTTAATAAATATCTATTAGGCAAAAATTCATTTACTGACACTGTACTAGGTACCAGAGATTACAGTGGAAAGGCATAATTTCTGTAATCATGAAGCTTATGATACAATACAAACAAAACAAATAAATAAAGACACTTAGGGTGGGCCCCCAATTCAATGACTGGTGTGTTCACAAGAAGAGGAAAAGGCGTAGACACAGGCAAGGCCATGAGGAGATGAGGACAGAGACGCGTCATGCTCCCACAAGCCAAGCAACACCTGGAAGCTGCAGAGGAAACGAAGGATCTTCCTTAGAGCCTTCAGAGGTAGCATGACCCTGCCAACAACTTCATTTCAAACCTCTAGCATTCAGAACCATGAGAAAATAAAGTTCTATTGTTTTGAGCCACCCAGTTTGTGATGCTGTTTTGCAGCAGCCCTGGGAAACTAACACAGACAGGTTGACTTTGAAGTATCTGTGGAACATTTAAGTGCAGGGGTCAAGGAGAAAGATGAATTTAGAGGTTTGGAACTCAAGTTTGGGCTGGAGATAAAACTATGAGGAACATCAGCATATGATTGAGCAATAAAGCCATGTAAGTGGCTGAGATCATCCAGAGGCAGTCTGTAGAATAAGGGAAGAGAAACTAATCTAGAACCCTGAAGAATAGTATTGTATGAGTGGGTGGAGATAGGGGTACTTACAAAGGGAGAGCAAGATGGAAACTAGAGCAGTA
This sequence comes from Leptonychotes weddellii, assembly GCF_054177405.1. NCBI lineage: Eukaryota > Metazoa > Chordata > Mammalia > Carnivora > Phocidae > Leptonychotes > Leptonychotes weddellii. The sequence continues at coordinate 8,174 of NW_028015582.1, forward strand.
GAAGGAAGACCAGGAGAGTGTGGTATCACAGAGTAACATGCAGAGAGTGTTTCACAAGCTAAGTGAAGCAGATTGGTCAAATAAGATAAAGGCTTTGTCCATTATATATAGGAAGAGACAATCCTGGGGGACCTAACAGATTTCAGTGCAAAAGTGGAGCAGTGTTTGAAGACTCACTGAGAGATGAGAAAGTGAGTCCAGGAAGTGTAGACAACTCTTTCTGAGAGGTCGAATGTGAAAGAGAGGAAATCTTCTGTAACTAGATGAAGACACAGGATGAAGGCAAGGCTTTTCATGTGACTTAATCATCAGTATTTGAGTTTACTTACAGATGCTTGTGTTTTGATCTAATGAGGCATCTTAATATTTAGACAGTGATGATAAAACAAATAGAATGGTACCTTACTGTTGACCATAAAACTGCTCACTAAGTTATAGCATAACAACTAGAACATGTTTTTATAGATACAAATCTAAAATGTCAGTAAATGAGAATCTGTTGTTGGTAGAAGTTTTCTGCATAATTTATAAAGAGGGAAATTGTAGTCAGGATAATGTTTTGAAACGCAAAACATCTGACTCATAGTAGAGATGAAGAGCACTGAATGACCCATGAGAGAAACTTATCTTATTGTTCATACAGGGCAGAGAAAATTCAAAACTGGTAAGGCATCAGGCATTGCACTGCAAAACTACTTTAATGAGGGTGAGTCATGGTGCCACCCAGGGAAATGAATCAGGTGCCCACATGCCCAATCTTCTTCATAATTACAGTTTTTTCCCCTTTTAAATTAAAACTAAAGTCAGGTAACAGTTAATGTCCCTGTAGAACGAATTTAGCCAAATGGAAATATACAATGGTCTAGGAAGTAAATGAAAGTATCAAAGGGATTCAGGTTTTCCAACAAAGAAAGAAAAAGAAACATTACTTTAAGTGTAATGCCATGCCTCCTGGCCCCAAAGGACTTTTAAATGCTTTTATTGTGTCCTCTATTTCAGCTGATTTGGGCACCTTCCCACCACTGATTAACTCCAATAGCTTTTTCTCAACACTGAAGTCTTAGATATTGTACCTGAGGTTCCTATGGTTTTCCACTCAAGCCAGGAGAGTGAGGAACATCCCTGTCTCCTCCTGTCTCCTTGCCCTCTAGATCCATAGTCAATCATAAGTCCTGTAAATTCTGTCTTAAACATCTCTCACTTCTCTTCTTCCCCAGAGCTACAGCTCTGATCTAAGCTGCCACTGACTCACCTATGCCAAGTCCCACTTATCCTGTCTTGCTCCCTCTAAGAGAAGCCTCAGCACAGCTAGAATGAGCAAGGAAAAATGCAAATCAGATATCATTCTGCTGCTTAAAACCTTGGGTGGTTTCCCACTATGGCCACAGCAAACCTGTATGGGCCTTTGTGATGAATTTTAAAAAGAAAAAGATAACCATTCCCTCTCTGGGATAAGCAGTGTCAGATTTTAGACCCAATTTTCTCCTCTGGTCAGGCTTTTTATGCAGTGTAGAAATCACAACACCTTTTACCCTTAGAATAAAATCTAGGCTCTTTAAGATGGCTTGTACAGCCCTCTACAACTTTGTTTCTGTCAATCTCTGTAGAGTCACCTCTTGCCACTCTTTTATTCATGCTCTCTGATCCTGCTATCCTGGATCAGTTTCAAGTCCTTGAACATACCATATTCTCATTTAATCTTTGCCAAACCTTCCCCTGTTTGGAAAAAATCTCTCCCACCTGTCCAGATAACTCCTGATCATTTTTAGGTCCTGACAGAAATACTACTCCCCCTTTATAGGACTTCCCAAACTACCTCAATTAGAATAAGTCTTCTTGCCACACACTTTCCCTGAGCACCTAAATGTGATCAACATTACATTCATTAGGATTTATTGAAATTGCTGGTATAAAGTCTGCCTTCTCTGATGGAATCTCAGCTCAATGAAGGCAGACTTTGTCTATTTGTTCCCCACTGATTCATCTGGGTATAGTAACATGCCTGACACTTAATAGACACTTAAGAAATGTTTACTGGCCAAATAAATAGTTAAATGCATGGGAAAAGCCTGGAATCCTTCTTGCAGCATAGTGGGAAAAGTTTTGTCAGAAGATACAGGTTCTAATCCTGGCTCTGCCACTAACTTACTTAGTTGTGTGATATTAAGTAAGTTTCCTTAACCATTGTGAACCTACTTTCCTCATCTTTAAAATGTTGATACTATCTACCTACAAGAAGTTCATAGTAGGTGCAAAGGGACAATATTTATTGAGTCCCTATCATGTGCAAAGTCCTATGCTAAGTATGGTCATCTATATTATCTCAAAAGAAATAATATGAACCTCTGAAAGGTTATCATTTGCCTAAAGATCATAGAAAGTGGCAAAACAAGGATCTAGGTCCAAATTTCTCTGGTTCTAAATATTCTGCTTTCTCTACCTCTTTCTTTATTCCTTTCCTTCTTCACCATGTTCCTTCAAAATCCATTTGATAAATTCTTCAAGTCATAAGATAAGTATTATGTGTTCTGTGAAACCATCTCTAACAGTCTTAGGCAGATTTATGTGCTCCTAAGTTTATATTATATTATATTAATATAATAACATTATACTTTAGTTACTTGCATACCATAAAGGTTTTCAGAGAAGAGACCATATCTTTCCACTGTTTTATACCCAGTATCTTGACTGGGCATTAGTACGTTGTAAGTGCTAAATGAGTATTTGTTAAATGAGTAAATGAACTTTATCTAGTATTATTCATAAATTTGATAATAAAACTAATTTTTGTTGGGTGTTTATATGTAATTTTACATTTTATATATAAACAACCAATAATTAAGGCCTCAACCATAATTGCTCATATGCTTGAGGTTGCTAAGATAGTGTATAATGAGGGGGCGGAGCAAGATGGCAGAGGAGTAGGAGACCTGGATTTCGCCTGGTCTCAGGAATTCAGCTGGATAGGGATCAGACCATTCTGAACACCTACAAACTCAACAGGAGATCGAAGAAAAGAACAGCAACAACTCTCTGAACAGAAAAGCGACCACTTTCTGGAAGGTAGGACATGCGGAGAAGTGAATCCAAGGCGATATTCGGGAGGATAGACGGCAGGGGAGGGGGCCTCCGACGGCCACTTCTAGCAAGTGATAGAGCAACAGAGCACAAAATCGGAACTTTTAGAAGTCGGCTCCGCTGAGGGACGTTGCTCCAGTGGCTAAGCGGGGGGTGGAACCCTTGTGCGACAGTGTGGT
>NW_028015583.1:0-746 GCF_054177405.1 Leptonychotes weddellii
GGGCGCCTGGGTGGCTCAGTTGGTTAAGCGACTGCCTTCGGCTCAGGTCATGATCCTGGAGTCCCTGGATCGAGTCCCGCATCGGGCTCCCTGCTCAGCAGGGAGTCTGCTTCTCCCTCTGACCCTCCCCCCTCTCATGTGCTTGCTCTCTCTCATTCTCTCTCTCTCAAATAAATAAATAAAATCTTTAAAAAAAAAACATGAACTGTTGAAGTGTCATGCTACCCAGACTGAAACAATGGAAAGGCTTTTGGAGTATAACTGCAAATGCTACTAGAGAGCAGATTATGAACGCATTGAGTGTACCCTTGAGAGACTTGGCCATAAATTTCCAGCTGCAGAACAATGGGACCTCAAAAGCCCAGAACCTCTCAGAGAAGATGGCACTAACTAAAAAGGATCTACATTATTTAGAAACCTCAGAAATGCCAAGGTAGAAAGTAAAGCACAGATACCCAACTGAATGTAATTGACGTCTATCAGCTGGATATTCCTGTATTATGTCTTATATAAGTATTATAAGTCTCAAATAGGATATAAGTTAAGAAAAAAAAAAGACATTAGAATGGGGGCACCTGTGTGGCTCAGTTGGTTAAGTGACTGACTCTTGATTTGGCTTGGATCATGATCTCAGGGTTGTGAAATCGAGCCCCCTGCCAGATTCCGCGCTCAGCACAGTCAGCTTGGGATTCTCTCCCTTGCCCTCTGCCCCTCCCACTCCGCTTACACACACACACACACACACA
>NW_028015584.1:0-746 GCF_054177405.1 Leptonychotes weddellii
ATTTAAGAATGAATGAGACCATGTGAATAAAAATAAGTGAAAAACAAGAGCAACAAATACATAAATGTGGCAAGGAAGTAACCATGAATTACAGAGACACAGAAGTGAGCTGGAAAGGCCAGTGGTGGAGAGCATTACAGGAGAATATGAACTTGAGCTGAAGAAAGAGTGGGTGGGCTTTGTCATTATAGCCAAGAAGAAAGTAAACATGCGGAACCCACAGGATCCTGTTTTATTTATTCAACAAAAGTTTATTGAGCGACTGTTACATACTGAGCACCATGCTGGCCACTGAGGGTAGAGACAAGGGTTGAAGTCAGAAATTACAGACCTGTTCAATATAAACCTGGAGGTTTAGGGGCGCCTGGGGGGTACAGTTGGTTGAGCGTCTGACTATATGTTTCGGCTCGGGTCTGATCTCAGGATTGTGAGATCGAGCCCCATGTGGGGGCCCACACTCAGCATGGAGTCCGCTTGAGAATTTCTCCCCCTGCTTGCATACATGCATGCACATGCGTGCACGATCTCTCTCTCTCTCAAATAAATGAAATCTTTAAAAAATATACCATCAGGTTTAAGAGGGTTGGGAATGAGTATGCAAATTCTAGCTACATTGTTTTCTAGCTGTGTGGGCTTGGAAGAGTTACGTTATCATTTTAGGTTTAGAGTTCCTCATCTCTAATCCAAGAGGTGATGTCTCCCTGGCAGGCCATCTATTGTAAGGACCAATGAGTAAATGGACCTCC
>NW_028015585.1:0-746 GCF_054177405.1 Leptonychotes weddellii
GACATTAACACCAGCACGACAAAAGCTCTCTGCACCACAGAGCAGTTTACAAAGCAGAAGTGTACAAATGAAAGAGAGTAATCAATATATATTTGTTTTAACTGGATTAACATGGGTATATGATGAATGTGTATATTCTTAAGTCTTCGATTTTGGAAAAAGAAGCACATACTCTATTCTCCTTTTATGAATTCCTAGTTCCATATTTTACTATTGCCTGCACATGTGAGTATTTTTTTAAAGATTTTATTTATTTATTTGACAGAGAGAGACACAGCGAGAGAGGGAACACAAACAGGGGGAGTGGGAGAGGGAGAAGCAGGCTTCCCGTGGAGCAGGGAGCCTGATGCGGGGCTCGATCCCAGGACCCTGGGATCAGGACCTGAGCCAAAGGTGGACACTTAATGACTGAGCCACCCAGGCGCCCCTGCACATGTGAGTTTTAGGAGGATAAAATATTAATAAAGTTAGAGGAGAAGATTTAGTGAATTATCATCTTATTTAGATAATATGAATTACTCAGTTTGTCCTGCTTGAATAGCAAATACCACTAGAACTCTAAATACTGCTTTGATGTACAGAAACAGAAACAGAGAAAATTATATGCACATTTATGTAAAGAAGCATCAGTCATATATATAGTACTTGCAGAAAACATGATCCGATATGTTATGCATAATTCAATGAGTTAATTTCTCAATCTTTCTATTCCCTACATCAACTTTGCAATTGTTTTTAAAACAATA
>NW_028015586.1:0-746 GCF_054177405.1 Leptonychotes weddellii
ACATGAACCCGGTCAACAAATATTTACTGTGTCCCAGCTGCCTTAACTCTCTTTTGGAACAGGGCAAGGTAGAAATAAATAAATGTAGAGTCCCTACTTTTTTAAAAAAAAATTCACAGTATTTTTTTGTATCCTTTATGTTCTTTGATTTATATATATTATTCAGTCCTTTTATCATTCCAGAAAGAGAGGTGTCATTTTCTAGTAGAGGAACTGAGACTGGAGAGGTTGGTGATTTGCCTATAGCTATGCGGTCAGCATTTGGTGGGGCTAGGGTTTAAACCCAGTCTGTCTCCAAATTCCACTCCTCACCCCATCCCCAGGCCGTGCTGAGCCAGGCACCTTCCTAAACCTTTTGGAAAAATGTAGGGATGAACCATTTGGACACATCAAGACTGAAATGAACTTAAAATTTCCTACATCAGGTCTTACCCTAAGTACCTCAGTGCTGGGTCTAGGAAGGGATCTGCACAGCTTGGGTTCCTGACCTGGCGAAGCCTGCAGGGCTAGGTTGACAGCCCTGGAGGAGCCTGCTCCTTTTCTGATCTCCCTGGACCCACCACATCCAGTATGCTTGTCCCAAAAGCATGCTAGCCTGAGTTCATTTACTGACAGGCACACTGGATCACCTTTAGAACAGTTGTCCTCCCTAAGCCTTTCTGAGCCTGTGTTTCCACTTCTGTAAAACAGGGAGAATAATCCCTAATTTCACTGATGCATATAAAGTACCTGAGAGCTCCATAAAT
>NW_028015587.1:0-746 GCF_054177405.1 Leptonychotes weddellii
ACTGTTGGACTCGGCATGTGGAAGGAGCTTCAGACAGGTTGTCCCCATGTGTGTCATTAGTTCCTTGAGACTCCCAACAACCCCCTTCTGGGCCTCCATGTCCTGCTGTGTAAAAAGAGGTGGGCATATCTCTCAGCTTGAACCTGCTTGGACCGCGAAGACTAGGATCCCAGTTAGATGGGTTCAGTGCAAGAGGACGGCCTGGAGCAGGCAGCTTTCGAGTGCAGGAAGGATTGCTGCTGGGCTGGGAGGCATTCTGGCGGCCTGAGCTTTGTCCTGGAAGGAGGGGTGGGCCCACTCCCCCTGAGGGTCTCCCCTGGCTGACGCCCGCCTCCTTGCAGCCTCGGCCTTGCGCACGCCCATCTCCATCACCAGCTCCTACGCGGCCCCCTTTGCCATGATGAGCCACCACGAGATGAACGGCTCGCTCACCAGCCCGAGCGCCTACGCCGGCCTGCACAACATCCCACCGCAGATGAGTGCGGCTGCTGCTGCGGCCGCTGCCGCCTACGGCCGATCGCCAATGGTGAGCTTTGGAGCTGTACGTAGACCTTTTGGCTCCTTTTGGGGGGACGGGCAAGGAGTGGGGAGTTGGTGGGGGTTGTCAGGCAGCTGCCTCTGGGGCGGAGTGTTTATTAGAAAAAGAACGGGACAGAGGCTTTGGGGTCAGCAGACCCGGGCCCCACCCCCACTTGGCCTGTTAGTCGTCATGTGACCTCATACAACTCAGCATGCCCCCCCCCCCC
>NW_028015588.1:0-746 GCF_054177405.1 Leptonychotes weddellii
GGCAACTACAACAACAATAGCCTGGATGATAGTCTGCTCCCCAGCAAAAGGCCTGCGGCCAGCTCTGTCCACCTGGGGGCCGCCTGGAAGTTACCGGAGTACTCTGAACCGGGGTGAGCTGGGAATGTGGGGAGCCGGACCTGGGGAGGAGCCTCAGTGGGCAGCCTGGGGGGTTCCTCTCTGCATCCCTGATCTCTCCAAACCTGGACTGGACCTCCTTTGCTCCCGTTTGCTCCTGTGCTTACCAGTCTGCCTTTGGAGAGACCTCTTGGGAAGTCCATCCTGAGAGCTAACCTTGTTCCTTCCTGCTGCATCTAATGACCTTCCTACTTGAGAGACCACTTTGTTCTCTTCTCCTGTCCTTATCCCCCTCCCATTTTCCCTTTCCACTCTTGCATCAGTGTTTGGGAAGTTTCCTCCAATCCTAAATTCTTATCCCTTCCCTTCTCCTTGTTTAGCTGCTTCGTTGAGGGTGGCAAGCCCTCCAGATGCCTGGAGAACAAAGAGGCAAACAACTGGGAAAAGAATTGTGACATCTTAATGAACCCTCGGGGTAAACATCCCTTGATAGCCGCCTGCCCCCGCAACCGCAACCCGTGGGAGGTCGAGGAGGGGGACTGTTCAGGGAGGGAGGAAGGATGAGACACGAAATAGAGGGAAAGTCAGGAGGAAGGCAAGCAAAGGGAAGGCAGAGGTGGTGTTCACCTCGGGAGCTCAGATGGATCAGTCACTTTTTTTTTTTTTTT
>NW_028015589.1:0-746 GCF_054177405.1 Leptonychotes weddellii
CCAGAGGCTGAGGAGGGCTCCCCTGAAGCAGGCTGGTTTCTCAGTCCACCCAGACACAGTCCTGTCCTGTCCATCTTGCTGCCCTCGGCACCACAGCAGCTGGGTTGCAAACAGAGCGATGCTGGCCTACGAGGTCCCGGACAGGGTGTCCCCTCAAACACCACAGCCACGGCTCAGGCTGGACTCAAGGATGTCCACCTGGCCCCGACGAACTGGGTTAGAATCCTGCCTCGGCGGGGGGGGACCAATCCGTGGCCCTCACCCATGCCTACCCTGCCTGTCACAGGGCTGTGGCCCTCCCTGACCTGCAGGGGGGGCCTGGGTGAGAGAAATGGCAGACTGAGCCTCCAGGACGGTTGGGACACAAGCGGGGCACGACCTTGGAGGTGGTCTTCTGACATCAGGTGCCAGCGCCTGCCGGGGACCTGAGGAGGCAGGGGACCCGGGGCAGCTGGAGAATGTCCAAGGCTCAGCTGGACCCACTTGTGCCCTTGGCTCCAGGGTCCAAGGCTTCTCCATTTTATAGGGTTTCTGCTTGTCTAGGCCTGAACGGGGAGGTTCCTGCGGCACTGACCATTCCTAGGGACAGGCCAGTAACCGTGCCACCCGAACATGGGGACAGACGTCCAGACGGACGGCACACCTGCTCTCACCAGGCTCAGGGAGAAGCTGCGGGGGGCCGGTGGGGCGTCGAGGGGTATCCTGGGCCGCCAGCCAGTGGGCAGCTGTGGCAACACTGAGCCGGG
>NW_028015590.1:0-746 GCF_054177405.1 Leptonychotes weddellii
CCCTTCTCTCTAAAATAAATAAATAAGTCTTTAAAAAATAAATAAAATGTATTATCACATAGTAATTCTTATATGACCAGAACTACATAGTGAGACAAGGGACAGGGCTCTTCATCAGCATTATTTAAATGGAAAGGGCAGGGTAAATTGAGAACCGTCCATGCGTGTGATTTGAAGGCCCTCAATTTGTGTCTGATTAGTTAATTCATGCTGTACGAGTTATTAAATACAGCATTTTTCTTAGACCCTATCAAGAGAAGGCCCATCTCCTGAACTTCATGCTTCAAAGACTCTCTTTGGTTCTCTTCCTGATACGTTCTTCCCACGGGGCCAAAAGCCCAGTGTTGGGGCCAAAGGAATATATGTACACTCTGTGTCTTAGCCCCCTCGATATCATCCTCGAGATACCTGGGACACCTGAACTCTTCATCCAAATGGACCCAAGCCTGCTTCCAGCACCACCGTGCCCTTCACTGGGGCTGTCTGTTTGAGGACTAACTGCACTGTTGGAGTATGTACTTCTAGGTGGCTATGGGGAGGGGGTGTGGCCGTACATGAGGAACAGTTAATGAGTTGCTGGGTTCTCCACATACACACAGATGAGTCCTCAAAGGTGGGGGATAAAACTCAGGGTGGGAAGAGAAGGCAGACTGGCTAATGCCTGAGGCCTAGTCTAGGGCAATGGGCCTGGAGGGTTGGTGGTAGTCTTCCCACACTGAAGGCTCAAAAGGTAGAGCAGTCTATGA
>NW_028015591.1:0-746 GCF_054177405.1 Leptonychotes weddellii
CCACTGTGTTTCTAACAGACACGGAGGTTTGTTGTAACATGGCTTTAAAGTAGAGGAATAATGTAAACCGTCTTAATTTCCCTAGCTTCTAGATGTCCCCGCCCTGAATTTTTTAAGTCAAACTTGCAAAGTAGTCAAGAAGACCGTATGCACTCTGGCTTGGCCATACTGCTGGGTTAGGGCTCTCACTCTAAATGCCTTTGGAGCCTTGAGGGATGAGCTAATGTATGAAGTCGTCTCCAGCTGCAAGGTGTTACAATAGGGTTTCTTTCATGGACGTGGATATCTCGTAATTTCATAGGTTTTAATGTTTGGCATCTGCTTTAAAATGTATGAGTCACAAATTAATAAATATTCTGTTGTGAGATTGCCTGCTTAAGGTCTTTTAACTTATTTTTTGTATCCGGCCATACAACCGATGGACCACTAACATAGACTTTCTTTGCCTCTCTACCTCCCAATGATTCTGAAGGTAAACATCCTATTTTCAATTTTACTAGCACTTTCCTGTAAATAATAAAGAAGAGTTTAAATCTACTTTGTCTCTAGTCAAGCCAGGAGCAGACAGCTATTTCCATTCCTAGTTCAGGGAGAATGGAGCACATTTGCTCTCTCTCCTACTTCTCGGTTTTTGTTTATATAATTTGAGGTTTTAAACACAACTTAAAAGTCATGAATCTCAGTGACTCCATGTCTTCTTTTCCAGGAATTTAGAAATATTTGAATTACACGCTGCTCCTCTGGCA
>NW_028015592.1:0-746 GCF_054177405.1 Leptonychotes weddellii
CACTCCTCTCCTCTACCAGTATCTTCAAAAATCCCGTGCTTTATATTTGTCACTCAACTTCCAATATACGTTCATCCCTAGGGAAGAAGCTGAATTCCATCAAGGAAAGATAGAAAAAAGGAAGGACAGAAAGAACAAAGAAAGGCACGTGATAAAACCTGCACACACAGTGTTAATCTATGAAATTCCTGAGAAAAAAATTAGACGCTTTGAAATTTGGAGGATTAAATTCCTATTAACATTTCTGCCTTATCCCCCGCTCCTTTTGAGCTAACTTCCTAGAAGCACAGGGTCTCCAGAAGAACAAACCTCAAAATGTGAACTGTGGGTAGTGGAATTAGATAGATCATTATTTTCTTCTTTATACCTTTATCCAATTTTAGGCCATCAACATACACTGCTTAACAGAAACCACAATTGTCATATTAAAAAGAAAGTTGTTAATACTGATCCAAAATTGGTTTAACAAAACTTCAAAAATGTTTTTCTAGGAATACATAACAAACAGAAGACTATTTCAAAGTTTCCGTTGACTCAGAGATGTATTTTAATTTTTTGCTCTAAGTGAGCATTTATAGCGATCTTTAATTGTAGTGAGGAATAAAACACATGGATTTCCAAGGCACTCAAATAGGCGGTCTAAATAGCATTCTGATAGTTAAAGTGATAATTCAAATTATTAATGTTGTGGGATGAAGAAAGCAATTTTGAAAGTCTCAAAATACAATGACCTAAAAATATTTCAT
>NW_028015593.1:0-11429 GCF_054177405.1 Leptonychotes weddellii
TTTCCTGAGATTAAGATTTCCTCATATCAGTGAGATCAGATAACTGTTTCTCTGATTGACTTATTTCGCTTAGCGTAATACCCTCTAGTTCCATCCACGTCATTGCAAATGGCAAGATTTTGGTTGGTTTTTTTTTTTTGATGGTTGCATAATATTCCATTGTATATATATACCACATCTTCTTTATCCATTCATCTGTTGATGGACATCTTGGCTCTTTCCATAGTTTGGCTATTGTGGACATTGCTGTTATAAACATTGGGGTGCACGTACCCCTTCAGATCACTACATTTGTATCTTTGGGGTAAATACCCGGTAGTGCAATTGCTGGGTCGTAGGGTAGCTCTGTTTTCAACCTTTTGAGGAACCTCCATACTGTTTTCCAGAGTGGCTGCACCAGCTTGCATTCCCACCAACAGTGTAGGCGGGTTCCCCTTTCTCCGCATCCTCGCCAACATCTGTCGTTTCCTGACTTGTTAATTTTAGCCATTCTGCCTGGTGTGAGGTGGTATCTCATTGAGGTTTTGATTTGGATTTCCCTGATGCCGAGTGATGCTGAGCTAGGTGCTCCATTTTAAAGATTAGGAGAGTGAGGTGCAGAGAGCTTAACTTACCCAAATGTCCTAGGCTGAAGAGTGGCCCCCTGAAAGATAGCCTCATCCAAATCCCCAGAACCTGTGAATGTTACTTGATGGCAAAAGGATCTTTGCAGATGGGATTAAGTTAATGATTTTGAGGTGGGGAGATTATTCTGGAATATCCAGGTGGGCCCTGATGTAATCACAAAGGTCCTTATAAGGGGGAGGCAAGAAGGTCAAAGGAGGAAGAAGGCAATGGGGTGGAGGCAGCAGAGATTGGTGTGATGTGGCCACGAGCCAAGGAATGCTGGCAGCTTCTAGAAGCTGAAAGAGGCAAGGGATGGATTCTTCCAGAGCCTTCAGAAAGAACCAGCTCTGCTGAGACCTTGATTTTATCTCCATAAGACAAATTTCAGGCCCTTGTCCACCAGAACTGGAAGAGAATACATTTATATTGCTTTAGGCTACTCAATTTTTGGTAATTTGTTACAGCAGCAATAGGAAACTGACACACCAAGGTGACATAGTTAATATGTAGACACTGTGAGGAGCCATTATTTTCTATTTCGTGTTATTATTTCTGCAATGTCTGAATAAATTAAGCTTTGAATTTACCTAGATCCCAGCAGCAGAATACGCCCTGAGCCCCACAAAGGAAGATTCCCATGGAATTTAAAGAAATGTCTTTTAAAGACCCCACAACCTTTTGGAAAATTCATTTATCCACATGGCCGTGTGTGTGAGTGTGAGCGTGAGTGTGTGTGTGTGTGTGTGAGGTATAAAGAATAATAAGAAAATGTAAAACAGGAAGCTGTGGCTTTGTGCACGTTCATCTCTCTGCTTCTGACCGTGTGGAGGGAGCAGCATCCTGGAGCAAGAGGGCTACTTCAGGGGGGTGCAGGTGGGGACCAGCAGCAGACAGACAGGTGGCCCACAGCACAGCTGCGAGTGGAAGGGCACTCTCAACAATGAGGAGAGTGGCTAAGTGAACAATACAGCAGAGATATGGGGCAACTCTGTTCCTAGCCCAAATCTTCTAGAGGGAGATCACTCCTAAGTTAGGGTTCCAGATGGGACGGATATGAGCTGGATGCTCCTCTTTGGCCAATGGTCTCAAGGCTGTTACCATTTGAGACCTGCATCCTTAGTCCCTATGGCATCCATGGATTCTGCCTCAATGACTCCCCTGTTCCCTCTAGGGAACTTACCAGTGTACCTGAGCATAATACCTGGAGAAGCAATTAGCTGACCAGGAAAACATCCAAGGCGGCTCTGGCTGGGCAAGTTTCATTTAAGGAATATGTAGAATGAAATGAAACTGGGCAATGGGAGAGATCTTTTGAGCAGGAGATACTGTTCTGGGTCTCCTCTAGACTCCTACATATGCAGCCTTATCAAGATCAACTTCATGGGTAGGTGACATGTACAGTTGCACAGGGCCGTATGCTTAGAAGGGTTTAATGCTCTATTGACGTCATCTTGAAATTCTTTTTCTTTCTTTCTTTCTTTCTTTCTTTCTTTCTTTCTTTCTTTCTTTCTTTCTTTCTTTCTCTCTTTCTTTTAAGAAAGGACCTGACATTTTCATTTTGTGCCAGACCTTGCAAATTACAAAGCTGGTCCTGGTCTGTGCCCTTATTGGAAGTTGGAAAACAGTTACCTGGGGCTCTCCGAGTCATTAACGCCAATAATTGGTCCAATGATAAGGACCAATAATATAGTCACTAACACCATAATTTCCAAATCTAGCTGCTTCCGTCCACGGGTAGCTAGCCCATTGTCCACTATTTCCTGCCACATTTAGTCTTCTTAGTACCTGCCTTCAGGCTTGAACAGTGACTAATCCAATGTCTCCATGTAGTGAACCAAAGTATATAATGAAAAGCATAATATTTCTGTGGTGATGCAATAGACAATTGGAGCAGTTGGTCGGTCGACCATGACAGCTTTGACAATCTGCCTCTCATCTCAAAGTTGCCAGAGCAGGTTGGAGTGAGACACTGGGTAAATCTGGGAAAATCGATCTGTGCCTGGGTCTAGGGTAGGGAGAGGTCGAAAGGTTGGAGGGGCCAGTTGAGTCTGCTCCCTGGGTGCATCTTTCCTAGTCAGGTCATGCATGTTGTCAGGCTCAAAAGAACCATATGAAGAAGACTAGAGGTTTGTGGTCATTGAAAGACTTTTTCCAGGCCACATCTTCTTTTTCTCTTGGCTCCCAAAGGTTTAGACTTTTGGCTTTGTACCTGAATGCTAACGATTTTTGAATGAGTAACTCGAGACCTTCATGAAAGACTATACTAAAAACCCATATCATACAATCCCTGGGAAGTATCCCCAGGCTCTAAATTTGGAAACACAAAGCCACATATCTGAGTTCCTTCTTTCCAGAATCACCCGAAAGTCTCCCACTCCATCTGGGGAAGATGATCAGACACTGTGGCTGGCTCTGTGTGCATGATTTGGGTCATTTAGTAAGGGCCTTTTGATCCACCACTATAACCCCAAACAACAAATATAGCTTTGAAAATTTTGGTGTGAAAACAGGCACACGGAGAAAAAGGTTTCAACTTGGCAAAACTAAAGCGGCCCCCAAATTATGGGGCAATATTTCTGTCTCTTTAAAGGCAAACTCTTCCTTCACTAGCTCCACCCAATCAGAACTTCCTGGCTCAGGGGTTTCAAAGGGTACAAACACTTTTTCCTTACAGTTAAAGCAAAAGCACGAGCTCAAACAGCTTCTTTGGAAAAAACCCTGAGAACTCATCATCTCTTCCAAAGGTGAGCCTGGCCTCAGAGCGATGTGGAGCCGTGAGATGCAGTGGGACACAGGGGTATGCATGGGGTGGACTCTGGTCTGTGCCAAGCAGCCCAGCAAGGAGGATGCTGCCAGAGGGGTAGTGGTGGAGGGTAGGGTGGGAATAAAGAGACTGATTTGCCCAATGTCGCCGTGTCTCGTATTTACAGGACAAACTTGTTGAATAACACACCTTGCATCAGTTGCTGTTCTGACAGACATTGAGCGCTGCCTGACAAGCCATCCATTTCCCTTAATGGGAAATTAGTGTCCTCAAGGTCGGTCTTTAGAGCCGGAAGGCAATTTAAAGACCACTGAGTCCGAATCCCTCTTTTTCCTGAAAAAGGATCTGAACCCCAGGCTGTGTGAATGTGGTTTCATTAATCTCCCAGGGGTACCTTAGTCACTAATGGCAAACTGAGGACCTTCGTCACTCAGCAAACTGAGTAAGGACTCAGCAACATTTAAGGAGCGCAGCTGTGTGATGGACAGTGTAGCAGATGAGGTGAGGAGGAGTGCCATGGGGGTGGAGAGGTAGCTATTCTACAGACACAGTGTGTCTGAAACCCTTTTGTTACCTTCCCTAATTCCAGGCTTACTACCACTTCACTGTTTCTGGAAAGAGTCAGTGCTGTCTCCCTTGGTCTCCCCTGATCTATTTCTGATTCAATGTAAGTGGAAATGTAGGGAATCAAGGACCAGGAAGGAACCAGGAAGAGACCATAGTGTGCAGAGGTTATTATGCATGAACATGGTGGTCAGACAGTCTTTGAATTGGATCCCCCCTCTGCCCAATGCCTATTAGCACTGTGACCTTGGGCAAGTCTCTCAGCATTTCGGAGCCGCATCAATTTCCTCATGTAAACAATTAGAATAGGGGTGCCTGTCTGGCTCAGTCAGAAGAGCCTTGTGTGACTTTTGATCTCAGGGATCGTGAGTTCGTGCCCCACGTTGGGTGTAGAGGTTACTTAAATAAAAAATAAATAAACTTTAAAAATTAGAATAAGGAAATTGGCTTCCTTGCAGGTAATTTTGGGGAGTAAAGAAGAGAATGTACAAAACCTATTTACCAGGGTGCTTGGTATAGAGTATACATTCAGTAGTTGCTAAAGTACGAAGAAGTTAAATTTTTTATTGTGGGAAAATTTTTTTTTACTTCTTTTTTTTTGAAGATTTTATTTATGTATTTGATAGAGCACAAGCAGGTGGAGGGGCAAGCAGAAGGAGAGGGAGAGGGAAGGGGGAGGGAGAAGCAGGTTCCCCGCTGAGCAGGGAGCCCGATGTGGGACTCAAGCCCAGGCCCTGGGATCATGACCTGAGCCGAAGGCAGACGCTTAACTACTGAACCACCCCGGCGCTCCCCAAATGAATTTTATAATCAACTCTTCTAGCTGCAGTGGAAAATAAGTGGTGACAAAAAATTTTAAATTTATATGTATATAAAATCACATTAAAGAAGTATCTAATAACTCAAATGTTATGAAATGCTTTAAACATGAATTAGTATTGCATTTGGTGAAATGTCTTTTCTGCATCTAGGTATTTTTATTCTTAATCTATTCATGAGAATGTGTTGTAACAACCCATTTTCTCATATTGAAGCACCCTAGGATTTCTGAAATAAATCACATTTAATCATGGTGTGTTACTTTTTAGTGTCTAATAATTTATTTAGGATTTTGTATTAGTATTCACAAATGAGACAGGTCTGTAGCTTTATTTATTGGTGGGATCTTTGTTAGTCTTCGGGATCAGTATCATACCTATGTCATAGAAAGAATCAAAAGTTTTCCTTCTTTTTAAATCATCAGGAATAGCTTAAGATGCACAGAGTTTCTTAGATCTTTAAGGGTAGAAGTGAGTTCCCCATGAAACCACCTGGACCTGGTACTCTTTGGTGTGGAAACTCTTTAACTATTTTATTATTTCTTCCATGGTGATTGAACTGTTTCATCTTTCTGTCTTTATGGGATCAACATGGATAGTAGACCACTACACATTTTCAAGGAGGAACAGAAAGGAGAAAAGAGGGGGTAATGTTTTCCACTTTCTTCCATTGACCCATTTTCTTCTCCTTCCCTTCCTTAAGGTCTGCGGATACCTAAGCCCTGGAGCCTCCTGATACTGACATGGCTCACTTGCAGGGCAGGAGTCTGAGGATTGTTCTGGTAGGGAAAACAGGAAATGGGAAGAGCGCAACAGCAAACACCATCCTTGGGAGAAAAGAATTTGAATCTAGAATTGCTGCTCACGCTGTTACCAAAAATTGTCAAAGAGCATCCCGGGAGTGGAAGGGGAAGAATCTTCTTGTTGTTGACACCCCGGGGCTCTTTGACACCAAGGAGACCCTGGAAACCACCTGCAAGGAAATCAGCCGTTGTGTCCTCTACTCCTGCCCCGGGCCCCACGCCATCCTCCTGGTTCTGCAGCTGGGCCGCTATACAGATGAAGAGCAGAAGACCGTGGCATTGATCAAGGCTCTCTTTGGGAAGCCAGCCTTGAAGCACATGATCATTTTGTTCACTCGCAAAGATAACTTGGAGGGTCAGAGCCTAAGTGACTATATAGCAGACGCAGATGTGACCCTCAGGAGCATCATCCAGGAATGTGGGAACCGCTGCTGTGCCTTCAACAACAGAGCCACGGAAGCCGAGAAGGAAGCTCAAGTGCAGGAGCTGTTGGGGCTGATAGATGAGATGGTGTGGAGCAAAGTCGGGGCTTACTTTTCTGATGACATTTACAAGGATACAGAGGAAAAGCTGAATCAAAAGGCAGAAGTCCTGAAGAAAATCTACACTGATCAATTAAATAATGAAATTAAACTAGTAGAAAGAGAATATGCTCATAAATCACAGCAAGAACGAGAGGCAAAAATAAAAGCGCTGAAGATGAAGTATGATGAAAAAATAAAAAATCTAAGGGAAGAAGCTGAGAAGGGTATATTTGCAGAGGTTTTAAATGGGATTATGAGGGTGCTTTCAAAAATATGGCATATATTTTGGTAGTCATGTCAATTTCACTTTTGCTCCTGAATTTACTGTGATTTGTAATAGTGGTAGACTGTATTTTCCAAAGATGGCTTTGACAATATATTCTATCCTACTTATTCTTCTTACACTCTGACTTCATTACTTCTCCCACTAAGTTGCGGGGTCTATGTCGCCTACCTTGGAATTGGATGGACTTTGTGACTGTTTTGATAAATAGCAGATGGTTGAAGCAACCCCTTGGGACTCTAAGGCTAGACACGGAAAATGCCCCCTGCCCCGCTGGGGTGCTTGCCCTTGGAAATGGGCCATCATGGTGTGAGAAAGGCCATGTTGCCCTTTGAGAGGCTCCCAGCTTGACGTCGCTGGCCAGCTCCCCTTTTATCTTCTTCTATCTTTTATCTTCCAGCTGGACCAACTTGCTAGCCATACAAGCAAGGTGACACGGAAGCAGGTTCTCCACCTGCCCCACCACCTCGGACAGAGTTGCCAAGAGCAAAGATGAGCAATCCCCACTGAGTCCTGCCCAAGTTGCAGATTGATGAGAAAAAAATAAATGATGGTTGCTGTTTTAAGCCACCGAACTTCAGAATGGTTTGTTCTGCAGTGACAGCTAACCAGAATGAAACCTCTTCCCAGCTTGGTCCCCACCACCTCCCATTCCCCCCCGTCCCTCTTCACAGTGCCGACAAACTTAAGAAGTTACAAAATTGGCATTCTCAGGCAATGAGATATAGACTTGAAGGACTCAGTTTAGGAAAATTCAAATCGAAATCCCGCATGCATTACGTGTGCACACCACTCGGGGCATGTGCTGCTGCAGGGCTGGTCTATGAGTAATTTGTTAGTGAAGCATCGGGTTTCTCTGGAAAGCTGCTTCTGTCGTTCACGGAGATCTAGAAGTTGGTAGATTCTCTTAATGCTTTTCTCTCTTTTCTTTTTTAGGTCCCATCCTAACTGAAAATGTGTCTGACTGTAACTAAAAATCTCTTCTGTGCCAAATATTTTTCACTGGCCTCTGCAGACCCACACTTCCGCCTTCTTCACCCTAGCTCTCTGCCCCAGGAGGCTGATCTCAATGGACTACATTGGTGGGATCTCCTGCTCTCTGACTTCTGCTTGGCCTGGCCAATGGGAAGTCCAAGTAGGAGACCCCAGGGGAGTAGAAAAGCAAGGCTGGGTCTTCGTTCTCCTGCCTCTCTCCCTGCAGGGCCATCTCTGACCAGCCACAACCCTAAGCCAATGGCGAGAGCTCCTTCCAAGACAGCCTCTCTACCCAACTCACCTTCTGGGTTCCAGTCTTTGTTCACCCCCTTAGGGTTGGGATATCATCTTCTCACCATTACTAGCACTCCCCCTTGTCGTTTCCAAAGCCCTGTATCCACAGTTTGTAGGAAGTCCCTTCTCTAGAACTCCCCCCGGGACCTGATGAGAGTAGGCCATCTTTTTGCTGCTAGAATTCTGATTGATAAATCTTAGGATTCTCACTTTTCTTTCAGAGCATTCCCCGATCTTTATGGCTGTTGTTGGTTTGAAATTCCCTCTAGTCTTTTCTGCCACCAGAAAAATCGCTTCCTTCCCCTTCTGAGCTGTGACATGGGCAGTGAGTATTTGAAAGGTTGTGTCTTGCTAAAAGAATTGAGAAACTTCGAAGTTGGAGGGGTGACTTTCTATCATTTACAGTGATTGCAGACATCCCAAATTCAAATCATCAGAATTTTTTTTAAAAGATTTTATTTATTTGAGAAAGTGAGAGCCAGAGAGCAGAAGTGGGGTGAGAGAGCACGAGCAAGGTGAAGGGCAGAGGGAGACGTAGACTCTCCACTGAGCAGGGAGCCCCATGTGGGGCTCGATCCTGGGACTCCAGGATCATGACCTGAGCTGAAGGCAGATGCTTAACGACTGAGCCACCCAGTCGCCCCCAAATCATTGGAATTTTTACAGTCGTCTTGGTTTTGACTATGAACACGACTAAGAGTATCTACTGTATCAATGAATTTTAGGGAGACGGATTAGAGATTAAGTCTGGAAAAAATAAGATCCTAAATCTCTGCTCATCACAAGTATGAAGAATGGAGTAAAAATGACACGGAAGAAAAAAAACTCTCATAAGCAAACATATTCATAACATATGTCAAATAACACCGCTGGACCAAACTGCTCTTTGCCTTCATGCAATTCTTATATTCAAAAATACTTCCTTGTGAGCGACTCATCTGTGCAGTAATATTCATGCCGTGTCCTGATGTTTTTCATTTAAAAACCATTTAAAAGGCATTTTCCCTCAGAGATGTGCAGAAGCATTATGAATTCAATTAACCTGTGTTAAGGCCTATTGAACATGCAACTTCTGTGAGCTGATTTCTTTTCTCTCAGCCTTATATTCTATTTTGGAAGGTAAGACATACCTAGAGGAAAAAAGGAGTAAATCAAATAAATCATTATCTTTTTACTTGACAAATGAAATATTGCTCACTCATCTTAACCTATTTTATATCCGAGTTTTCTCTGAGTGCTGAGGACTCTGGAAGTTCCAGCCTTTAATGTGTGCATGATCCCCGTTATTGAAATATGTGCTAGCCATGATCCATAATGCAGAATTTAACCTAGGATTTATAGAGGAAGACCTGAGGAAGAATTCAGTGCTTGACGTCTACTGTGAAGGATGTGTGGGATGCGTCCACGTGGGTGATGGGTCCGACGACCATGCTTCTTTCCAGAAATAGGAAACTTAAGGGTGACAAGTAAGGTTGTCAGGGGAAGGGTAGAGTCAGGAGCAATAGCGTTCAGTTAGGTTTGTGCCAAGTTGAATATCAGTTGTCAAAGGTAGGGTCCAATGTAAATGATCTGCATTAACTTGAAATTTGGGTCTGAAGATTATGTGAAAGGCTTGGGGTGAATATGGCAGGATAGTAAAATAAATATCTCCCTCAATTGCAGCTGAGTCTTCAATAATTGCCAATATCCCCACAGTCCAAAGCTAGATGCTAGAAGATCCATACAGGACTTGCAAAGGAAGGAGCAAGAACCAGTTTTGTGAGGTTTAGTTCTTCAACTAATTTGATAGGTATTTGAAGGGGTCAAGAGGAAAAGTTTCTGTTTTTTGTTTTTTTAAAGATTTACTTAATTGAGAGAGAGAGAGAGAGAGAAAGGGAGAGAGAGAGAAGGTGTGTGGTGCACAAGTTGGGGGAGGGGCACAGGGAGAGGGAGAATCCTGAAGCAGTCCCTGCCGAGCAGGGAGCCCGACTTGGGGCTTGATCCCAAGACCCTGAGATCATGACCTGAGCCAAAATCAAGAGTCAGACACTCAACTGACTGAATCATCCAGGTGCCCCAGATTTTTTTTTTTAAGTTTTAAAAAACAGACAGAGAGAGTGTCTATGGTCTACAATTTCTATTAATCCCTTTTCTACAATGATTAGCCTATGTCCAGTTGGCCGTCTTGAATTTGAAATCCCTGATCTCTTGTTAAATAGAAATAAAATATGGTAAGAATGTGCAAACGACTTTTACATATTTATATTCACACACCATCATTTGTGGCCGTTCACAATTTGTAAAAAGAAATTCTAATTCCAAGTACAAGTTGTTACTACTTCAAATAAGCAATAATAAAATGAATAAAAAATCAACCTCCGAAGTTTTCTGTAAGCAGTCTGGGCTTTTAAAGCTCCACCGTCAGGACTCTGAAGGTCAGAGTCAGGCAGGACAGCCTGCCCTGGCCATTTCCCTCAGCTCAGGTCGGAGCTGGGACGGTCCTTCATTAAGCGTCCGTGGCAGGGCTGGGTAGGGGGCATGCACCTTGCACCTTAACCTCGTACGTATCCTGTGAAGTGCCCGCAACTCCATGAGGCGGGTGAGATAAGAACGGAGCAGGATATGGTTGTGGGGAAGACAGGAAAGAAGTGCGGTCGTGCACAGGTAAATTTACAACAAATTTGTGTTCTTGGGAGAAGTTCTTGTGAGAAGCTTGTGGGTGTTCTTGTGAGAGGCTTCTGAGGGCCGGGCTGACATCGACCGTGGACCACACACTTCCTGGGGGCTGTACTGTGAGGTGTATAGGAGTCATCCTCCGCTCTCTTTCCTACATAATTTCTCTTTTTCCAAATATTTTTGTGCACTCCACCAACTGTGCCAGCCAGGTGCCCACAGATTTCTTTTCTTTTCCTTTTAAAATTTTTATTTATTTATTTATTATTTTATTTATTTATTTGAGAGAGAGTGCGAGCGGGGGGTGGGGTGCAGGGGCAGAGGGAGAAGCAGACTCCCCGCTATGAGCCCAGGGATCATGACCTGAGCTGAAGGCAGACGCTTCACCGGCTGAACCACACAAGCGTCCCTCCACTGACTTCTTCACAGTCAGGAGGAAGCCAGGAAAACAGTGGAGGCAGATTTTCAGTGTGCTGAGAGAAAATAACAGCTAGCCTGAAATCCTGCACTCAGGGAAAATAGCCGTCAAAAATGAGAGCAAAGTACACACATTTCAGGGGCGCCTGGGTGGCTCAGCGGGTTCAGCATCTGACTTCGGCTCAGGTCGTGAACCTGGGTGTCGTTACAAATGTCAGCCATAATAGGGAATTCCCTATATGTAGTGATCCTTGTAACCCCAATAAGGAATATCTAAGTAATGGCTTGGGGGTTTAATAGTACTTAAAATTTCGATTTGGATCATATTTTACATCAATCTCTGCTCTCACTCCCACACTTAAAGAATGATACAAACCTTCTGGCTGGGCTTACGCTTAGTAACAGAATATAATCCTACCCTTTCTCTCTTTAAATCACTTCGGAATCACAGACATGTGTTTACACCCTGCCTGTTCTTTTGACTTGCTTTTTTTGCCTATCTCACCCAAGGGCTGAGTCGTCCTTGTTGTTTGGGTTATATTGTTCTAGAATGTTCTTTATCCTCACTCCTAGTGCACAGTTTATTCCATTGCCCTGTCTCCTGTATGCACAAGGCCCACCACATACTATCCTCAGAGATATTTATGTCTTCTATTTTCTCTCTTTGGAATTGTTAGCAGTTTGTATAATTACTCAAGTGTTACGCAACTTGAAATAAAGTCTCAGTTA
>NW_028015594.1:0-746 GCF_054177405.1 Leptonychotes weddellii
TGTTTAGTTTTAATGATAACAGCCAATTCTCGTGAGGTGCTTGAAGCAGAACTGCCACATCTTGCTGGAGGTTCCTATAAATGTGTGTAACTCCCTTTTAAAGGCCCTGTAAATATTGGTAATTGTTGAGACAGTGACTGTAGTCATATGGAAGAATCTGTCCTACCGTAATTATCTTAAATACAAAAATGTTTTCTGCTCAAAGATTTCAAAACTATAGTATTTATAGTATTTTTGTTTTTGTGTAAACTCATTAGTGGCTTTCTTTAATACTTGTATATTTTCCTATTTTTCTTTAAGGAGTATTTATAATTAAAATGATTTACTTTTTTTCCCCAAGTTTCATTTGAATTCCAGCTAGTTACCATACAGAGCAATACTAGTTTCAGGTGTAAAATTCAGTGATTCATCACTTACATATATCACCCTGTGCTCATTATAACAAGTGCACTCATTAATACCCATCACCTATTTAAACCATCCCCCCTCTGGTAACCCTCAGTTTGTCCTCTATAGTTAAGAGTCTGTTTCTTGGGAGCCTGGGTGGGCTCAGTTGGTTAAGCGACTGCCTTCAGCTCAGGTCATGATCCTGGAGTCCCGGGATAGAGTCCCACGTCGGGCTCCCTGCTCAGCAGGGAGTCTGCCTCTCTCTGACCCTCCCCCCTCTCATGCTCTCTATCTCATTCTCTCTCTCAAATAAATAAATAAAATCTTTAAAAAAAAAAAAAAAGAGGGGCGCCTGGGTG
>NW_028015595.1:0-746 GCF_054177405.1 Leptonychotes weddellii
TCAGCATAATATCCTCCAGTTCCATCCACGTCATTGCAAATGGCAAGATTACATTCCTTTTGATGGCTGCATAATATTCCATTGTATATATGAACCACATCTGCTTTATCCATTCATCTGTCGATGAACATCTTGGCCCTTTCCATAGTTTGGCTATTGAGGACATTGCTGCTATAAACATCAGCGTGCATGTTGTATAGACTTTTATTCTAATGGTATCTTTGTACCTAAACAGTGATTTGTATGTAGTAAACCCTCAAAAATATTGTTTTACAAAGAAGCCACTTCAATAGCTTAAAATTACATCATTTTCAGGTGAGTTAATTGAAGACTAAAATCTCGACTTATTCAATCAGTGGAGACAGCGGGCAGAGGAAATAATCACATCTATGAGTCAATGAATACATTTGTTCTTTTAAATTTTGAGTTTCCCTGTCTTTTTCCTAATCCATCGAAGTTTACAGGGATATCTTCTTGGGATAAGACACGACCACAATGGGCCTTAGTTTCACCATTTGTAAAATGAAAGTGTTTGAATAGAACTTTCTTCAATTGAAATCTTACAGAGAAGCCCAATCAACAACACACACACACACATGCACATGTGCGTGCACACACACACAAACGCATAGCTGCTGTGATTGAAGTTGGGGAGGAGATGAGATGCCCATCATCTTGTCCTTGCTCCATTCACCCGCTTCTTGGAAGTGGGGTTTGAAACCCCCAGAATGGAACTATCCCAAAGG
>NW_028015596.1:0-746 GCF_054177405.1 Leptonychotes weddellii
CCCTTCTCTCTAAAATAAATAAATAAGTCTTTAAAAAATAAATAAAATGTATTATCACATAGTAATTCTTATATGACCAGAACTACATAGTGAGACAAGGGACAGGGCTCTTCATCAGCATTATTTAAATGGAAAGGGCAGGGTAAATTGAGAACTGTCCATGCGTGTGATTTGAAGGCCCTCAATTTGTGTCTGATTAGTTAATTCATGCTGTACGAGTTATTAAATACAGCATTTTTCTTAGACCCTATCAAGAGAAGGCCCATCTCCTGAACTTCATGCTTCAAAGACTCTCTTTGGTTCTCTTCCTGATACGTTCTTCCCACGGGGCCAAAAGCCCAGTGTTGGGGCCAAAGGAATATATGTACACTCTGTGTCTTAGCCCCCTCGATATCATCCTCGAGATACCTGGGACACCTGAACTCTTCATCCAAATGGACCCAAGCCTGCTTCCAGCACCACCGTGCCCTTCACTGGGGCTGTCTGTTTGAGGACTAACTGCACTGTTGGAGTATGTACTTCTAGGTGGCTATGGGGAGGGGGTGTGGCTGTACATGAGGAACAGTTAATGAGTTGCTGGGTTCTCCACATACACACAGATGAGTCCTCAAAGGTGGGGGATAAAACTCAGGGTGGGAAGAGAAGGCAGACTGGCTAATGCCTGAGGCCTAGTCTAGGGCAATGGGCCTGGAGGGTTGGTGGTAGTCTTCCCACACTGAAGGCTCAAAAGGTAGAGCAGTCTATGA
>NW_028015597.1:0-746 GCF_054177405.1 Leptonychotes weddellii
TGCATTCACTGTATCCCAAAGATTTTGAACCATTGTGTATTCATTTTCACTTGTCTTTATGTATTTTTAAAATTTCTTCCTTGACCAATTGCTTGTTATGTGGCATGTTGTTTAGCTTCCGTGTGTCCATGTTTTTTCCAGTTTTGTTTTTTTTCTTGTGATTTCTAGCTCATAACATTGTGATCAGAAAAGATGCGTGGTATGATTTCAGTATTCTTAAATTTCTTGATACTTGTTTTTTTGGCCTAACATGCAATGTATTCTGGAGAATGTTCCATGTGCACTTGAAAAGAATGTGTATTCTATTGTTTCTGGATGGAATGTTCTGTATATATCTGTTATGTCCATTTGGTCTAATGTGTTGTTCAAAGACACTGATATCATGATTGATTTTCTGCATGGCTGACCTATTCATTGATATAAGTGGGGTGTTAAAGTCCCCTCCTACTATCAAATTACCAGCAATTTCTCTATGTCCATTAATAATTGCTTTCTGTATTTAGGTGCTCAAATGTTGGGTGCATATTTACAATTCTTATTATATCCTCTTATTGGACTTACCCCTTTATCATTATGTAATGACCTTCCTTTTGTTACAGTCTAAAAGTCTGTTTTGTCTGATATTAGCATTATACAAGTTTTTAAACTTCTGTTTGCAAGATAAATGTTTTTCCATCCCTTCATTTTCACTTGGTAGGTGTCTTTAGATCTGAGCTGAGCATCTTGTAAGCATTATATAGGTAGGT
>NW_028015598.1:0-746 GCF_054177405.1 Leptonychotes weddellii
GTGAAGGTTTTTAAAGCATGTTTGAGCTACTGGTCACTTCATTTTATGTGAAAACACACAATTAAGCTTAAAGAGACATTTCACCAAGTGAATGCTGGTGCATACTTTGATTTCACTATTTAGTGATGTAATTTTTCCAACATTTTCCCAAAATTGAAACCCAGCCTTCAATGGCACATGATGAGTGTTTAACTTAGTTTTTGTTTTCTTGAACTTTTTTTTTCAAACAGCAAAAGAGTTCTTTATTTACTTAAGTATACTTATGTTACTAGCTGAAATTCAAAGAGAAGGACATATTTGCTTATGTGTTTGCTATAATAGTTGGAGATAAGCATTTCCCAACACAAAGTTTTGATGATAAGAAAATATTATAATATCCAGGGAGTAAAGGCTGATTGCTTACAGAGTACTACAGACTAAAAATAGATTTATTAATTAGTGGCAACAGAGGGCAAAATACCATGAAATAATATTTTTTATTGTGACTAGAAAAAAGTAATTATCAAATAAGAATTCCAGACACAGCTAAACTATTCTTTAAAAATGATTAGAGGGGTACCTGGGTGGCTCAAATGGTTAAGCGTCCTGACCTTTGGCTCAGGTCATGATCTCAGAGCCCTGGGATTGAGCCGTGTCTGGCTCCGGACTCAGGGGGGAGTCTGCTTCTCCTTTTGCCTCTGCCCCTCCTCCTGTTTATGCTCTCTCTCTCTCTCACTGTCTCTGAAATAAATACAATCTTTTTTTTT
>NW_028015599.1:0-746 GCF_054177405.1 Leptonychotes weddellii
CCTTTGGGATAGTTCCATTCTGGGGGTTTCAAACCCCACTTCCAAGAAGCGGGTGAATGGAGCAAGGACAAGATGATGGGCATCTCATCTCCTCCCCAACTTCAATCACAGCAACTATGCGTTTGTGTGTGTGTGCGCGCACATGTGCATGTGTGTGTGTGTGTTGTTGATTGGGCTTCTCTGTAAGATTTCAATTGAAGAAAGTTCTATTCAAACACTTTCATTTTACAAATGGTGAAACTAAGGCCCATTGTGGTCGTGTCTTATCCCAAGAAGATATCCCTGTAAACTTCGATGGATTAGGAAAAAGACAGGGAAACTCAAAATTTAAAAGAACAAATGTATTCATTGACTCATAGATGTGATTATTTCCTCTGCCCGCTGTCTCCACTGAATGAATAAGTCGAGATTTTAGTCTTCAATTAACTCACCTGAAAATGATGTAATTTTAAGCTATTGAAGTGGCTTCTTTGTAAAACAATATTTTTGAGGGTTTACTACATACAAATCACTGTTTAGGTACAAAGATACCATTAGAATAAAAGTCTATACAACATGCACGCTGATGTTTATAGCAGCAATGTCCTCAATAGCCAAACTATGGAAAGGGCCAAGATGTTCATCGACAGATGAATGGATAAAGAAGATGTGGTTCATATATACAATGGAATATTATGCAGCCATCAAAAGGAATGTAATCTTGCCATTTGCAATGACGTGGATGGAACTGGAGGATATTATGCTGA
>NW_028015600.1:0-746 GCF_054177405.1 Leptonychotes weddellii
AGGCTCCCAGCCTCTTGGCTGCTCACCCCTCCAGCTGCCCACTGCTTGCTTCCCGGAACACAGGGTCCAGAAGCAAAGGGTGGGCGGGATGTGGGGTGAGTGGGGGCCCGGGGGTGCGGTGAGCCTGGGATGGGTGTGGGGCTGGAGGCCCCTGAGCATCGGAGCCCGAGGGTCCATGTCTCCCAGGTGACGGGCAGGCCTCAGAGCCTGACCTGATGGGACCACACGCCGAGTCCGTGGCTGAAGCGCCAGCTCCGCCTCCCTGCCCCTCAGCTGGGCACTCGGGGAGCCTCGGGGGTCCTCACCCGGGGGCCGGGCCCTGTCCTCCCCAGGCATCGCCGTGTGCAACATCCCATCCGCGGCCGTGGAAGAGACGGCCGACTCCACCATCTGCCACATCCTCAACCTGTACCGGCGGAACACGTGGCTGTACCAGGCGCTGCGGGAGGGCACGCGGGTCCAGAGCGTCGAGCAGATCCGGGAGGTGGCCTCGGGAGCAGCCCGCATCCGCGGGGAGACGCTGGGCCTCATCGGCTTCGGTAGGTGCAGCTGCCCAGCCCACCCCCCACCCACCGGAGCTGGCGCGGGGACCCCCACCCCCACCCCCACCCCCACCCCGGCGAGGAAGAGCCCGGAACGGCCGGTGCCCTGGGAGCTGGCCTTCCCTGTCCACCGGGGGAGCCAGAGGCCGACAAGGCAACTGCCGCCTCTGGGAGTGGGTCTGCAGGGCTGGGTGGGGAGCAGGC
>NW_028015601.1:0-746 GCF_054177405.1 Leptonychotes weddellii
TATATTTCTATAAATCCTAAGTTCCGTGACCACTTCTGGTCAGGAGGAAGATACTGCACTGAAGCTAATTGTTATCTCCCTTACAGAAGTTAATAATGGTGCAGCCTAATGCCACTAAAGATGAAATTTTTGTGATCTTATAGCCCGAGGATATCAGAAGTGATATATGATACACCAACTTTATTAATTCCTTTTTTTTTAATTTAAGGTTAAAAAAAACAAGCAAAAGGGTTCTGGCATTTGAAAGTAAGTAGGCTTTTATCTATTATTAATTCACATAAAAAAACAGCTATGATGGCAAAGGCCAGATACTTATACACAGGCTATAAATATGGATGAATAATTCATTTTTCTATTAATGTTGAATTTATAGTCTAATGATTGAACTCTATTTTTTTCTTTTCCTAGAAGGACATGCACCAAGCAAAATACTGCACTGTCAACAGTCAGAGCATAAAGCAATGCAGTAAGCAAAATGAGATTTACTATACACATATTTTTCTTATTGGAATGATACCCTATTCATAGACTCCATATTATGACTCATTAGAAGGTTCCAGAAAATCATATCTTTCCTAGAGATAACCCTAAGTGTGGGGAGGTATTTGCCTCTCTATCAGGCAACATGTGCCCCATGTTACTGAGCCTGTAATCCAGGGTACTTCCTTCTGAAATTCCTTAGAACAATCCAAATGTATTTTCCCAGCTCTCAACTTCTCACTCCAGGTCAGACAACAAAACTGATG
>NW_028015602.1:0-746 GCF_054177405.1 Leptonychotes weddellii
GGCAACTACAACAACAATAGCCTGGATGATAGTCTGCTCCCCAGCAAAAGGCCTGCGGCCAGCTCTGTCCACCTGGGGGCCGCCTGGAAGTTACCGGAGTACTCTGAACCGGGGTGAGCTGGGAATGTGGGGAGCCGGACCTGGGGAGGAGCCTCAGTGGGCAGCCTGGGGGGTTCCTCTCTGCATCCCTGATCTCTCCGAACCTGGACTGGACCTCCTTTGCTCCCGTTTGCTCCTGTGCTTACCAGTCTGCCTTTGGAGAGACCTCTTGGGAAGTCCATCCTGAGAGCTAACCTTGTTCCTTCCTGCTGCATCTAATGACCTTCCTACTTGAGAGACCACTTTGTTCTCTTCTCCTGTCCTTATCCCCCTCCCATTTTCCCTTTCCACTCTTGCATCAGTGTTTGGGAAGTTTCCTCCAATCCTAAATTCTTATCCCTTCCCTTCTCCTTGTTTAGCTGCTTCGTTGAGGGTGGCAAGCCCTCCAGATGCCTGGAGAACAAAGAGGCAAACAACTGGGAAAAGAATTGTGACATCTTAATGAACCCTCAGGGTAAACATCCCTTGATAGCCGCCTCCCCCCGCAACCGCAACCCGTGGGAGGTCGAGGAGGGGGACTGTTCAGGGAGGGAGGAAGGATGAGACACGAAATAGAGGGAAAGTCAGGAGGAAGGCAAGCAAAGGGAAGGCAGAGGTGGTGTTCACCTCGGGAGCTCAGATGGATCAGTCACTTTTTTTTTTTTTTT
>NW_028015603.1:0-746 GCF_054177405.1 Leptonychotes weddellii
TATTGTTTTAAAAACAATTGCAAAGTTGATGTAGGGAATAGAAAGATTGAGAAATTAACTCATTGAATTATGCATAACATATCGGATCATGTTTTCTGCAAGTACTATATATATGACTGATGCTTCTTTACATAAATGTGCATATAATTTTCTCTGTTTCTGTTTCTGTACATCAAAGCAGTATTTAGAATTCTAGTGGTATTTGCTATTCAAGCAGGACAAACTGAGTAATTCATATTATCTAAATAAGATGATAATTCACTAAATCTTCTCCTCTAACTTTATTAATATTTTATCCTCCTAAAACTCACATGTGCAGGGGCGCCTGGGTGGCTCAGTCATTAAGTGTCCACCTTTGGCTCAGGTCCTGATCCCAGGGTCCTGGGATCGAGCCCCGCATCAGGCTCCCTGCTCCACGGGAAGCCTGCTTCTCCCTCTCCCACTCCCCCTGTTTGTGTTCCCTCTCTCGCTGTGTCTCTCTCTGTCAAATAAATAAATAAAATCTTTAAAAAAATACTCACATGTGCAGGTAATAGTAAAATATGGAACTAGGAATTCATAAAAGGAGAATAGAGTATGTGTTTCTTTTTCCAAAATCGAAGACTTAAGAATATACACATTCATCATATACCCATGTTAATCCAGTTAAAACAAATATATATTGATTACTCTCTTTCATTTGTACACTTCTGCTTTGTAAACTGCTCTGTGGTGCAGAGAGCTTTTGTCGTGCTGGTGTTAATGTC
>NW_028015604.1:0-11429 GCF_054177405.1 Leptonychotes weddellii
ATTAACATAACATAATAATAAAAAAAGAAAAAAAAAGAAGATAGTAGGAAGGGAAAAATGAAGGGGGGGAATCAGAGGGGGAGATGAACCATGAGAGACTACGGACTCTGAGAAACAAACTGAGGGTTCTAGAGGGGAGAGGGGTGGGGGGATGGGTTAACCTGGTGATGGGTATTAAAGAGGGCACATATTGAATGGAGCACTGGGTGGTATATGCAAACAATGAATCATGGAACACTACATCAAAAACTAATGATGTAATGTATGGTGAATTACATAACATAATAAAATAAAATTAAAAAAATAAATAAATACCACCATAATCTTGAAACTCAGCAAAATCTAGAATGTGGGAAACTTTACTGGTAAAGATAAAATGATACATAACTTCAGTGAATACATTGTAAGGGAAAACAGAAGAGGTAGAAGAAGCACATTGATAAAAAGAAATTAAGAGACATATTAATCAATGTAATAAGGAAATGGAGGAATTCTGAGCAGACTGAATATTTGATGCTAGGACGGAGTTAGTGTTGATTTTTTTAGACATGATAATGGATTGTAAATATGCTTTGAGAGAAAGGTTTTCTATTTGAGAGTTATATATTGAAATATTTATAGATGAAATAGTATAATGTCTATACTTTGAAATTTGAAATGTATACACTTGAAATGCTTTGAAATTATCTGGAGTTAGTGGGGAGGGATAAATAAAACAAAATTCACTATGAATTGATAAATTGTTGAAAGCTGGAAGTGGATACATGGGGTTTCATTATATTATTCTCTTTGTTCTTGTATATGTTTATAATTCTCCCCAATAAGTATTTTAAAACCAAAGAAAAAGCAGTGGTGGCCATGCTCTCTTTTCATGGGATTTCTCCATGGTCTGCTCCCCAGGCTCCTCCTTAAATCCTCACTCTTTTCTGCTAATCTTGGCCCCATCAGCTGGTCATATCCTCTTGATCCAGACCCTTCAGGTGGGTGACTTTAATTTTCTTTTTGCCACAGAATAACGTTTCTTTTTTTTGTTTGTTTCTCAGAAGCCACCTCCACCCTTGTCCTAGATCTTGCCCCCTTCAGAACAATCACACACACATAGATCCTAAGCTTCTAGGAACTTATGACACCATCTCCTTTCTTTGTTTCAGATCTCCACTCAAGCTGGTTTGGGAATTGCCCATTCTTTCTTCTTCCCTTCCATATAGTCAGTAAAATGGTGCCTTGGTGGGATGGCAGTTTTGAGAAGGCAAGTGGGACTTTTAAGAGCAGGGAAGAACATAAGGTGCAATGGAAGAGGGCCACCATGGGATGACCTAAAGCCTTCATCCTACCCAACCCCAACTGTCTTCCCCCTCTTCTATGGAGGTAGGAGAAGCTGCATTTTGGCATGGTGTCATCTTTTCTAGAAGCAATGGCCAGAGCTCTTACTAGCTGATATAGAGGGCTTTAAAAAGGAAGCCAGACCAGGGAAAAGGTGAATGAATTGTTTGCCTGGAAGGGTGACAACTGTTCCAGTTTGCCTAGGACTGAGGACTTGGGATTTCCAGCTTAAAACAAGAAAGTACCAGGCAAACCAGGACACATTGTCACCTGATAGTAAGATCACATTTATATTTCTTAAAGGCCAAGTCATGTGGGTGGATAAATCCTTTTATAATTGGAGGTAAGTCTGTTTTCTTCAGGAGAAAATTAATAATTACTGTGATAATGGATGCCTGCTTTTGAGTAATTAACTAGCCACAGCCAAAGGTGGTGGGGAGATTGGCCTAGATTCAGAACATCCACTGTCTTTCCCCAACTCATGAGACCACCTTCATGGTTTTCTACTTTAAACCTATGGAAATCTAGGCAAAGAAAATCTCTAATAACACTTGACTGAGGTCTTGTAGTTTCAAAACTGAGGTCTTGTAGTTTCAAAACAACAATATCAATATTACTACTAACAATATAATATAGTATAATAACAATATGATCTGAAAAGGCTTCAAGTTTCCTTTCTGGTTGTTGTTTTTGTCTTCAGAGGGATATACAATCAAATTACTGTATTCTAAATGTCAGTTAAAATAATTCTTTGAATGGTTAAGCCACTAACTCTAAACACAATTAGCTTTCTTTGTTTCATTTTGCTTTTGATTTTTAGGATTTGTCATTTTTAAAATTTAAGAACTTTTAGTTATGACAATGGTGGTTGGGAAGGAGCTTGGCCTGTTAGCTTGGCCAGGAGAGAATTCTGATTCCTTTTTTCCATCCCAAAGCCCCAACCTTTAGTAGGAATGTAAAATGGTGTAGTCACTATGGAAAACAGTATGGAGGTTCCTCAAAAAATTAAAAATAGAAATACCCTATGGTCCATCAATCCCACTTGAAATCAGGATCTTGCAGAGATGTTCATACTCTTATGTTCATTGTAGCATTATTATTTATGGTAGCCAAGATATGGAATCAACCCAATATCCATCCAAAACTGAATGGATAAAGAAAATACACAAAAATGAAATTATACATACATGGTATAGATATATAATGGAATATTATTCAGCCTTAAAAAAGAAGGAATTCTTGCCATTTGTGACAACATGGCTAAACCTTAAGGACATTAGGCTAAGTGAAATAAATCAGTCCCGGAGGACAAATACTCTATAATTCTACTTACAGGAAGTATCTAAAAGAGTGAAACTAATAGAAATCAAGAATAGAATTATGGTTGCCAGGGACTGGGGTTAGAGGGAAATGGGGATTTGCTAATTAAAAGATATGAATATTCAGTTATGCAAGAGGTAAGTGCTTATAGATAGCAATACTGTCATGTGCACTTATAAATCTATTAAGAGGGTAGATCTCATGTAAGTGTTCTTACCACAAAAACAAAACCAAATACAAAAAGCAAAGGGATACAAGCCAGCTTTTGGAAGTGATTGATATGTCTATTACCTTAACTGTGGTGATGGTTTCATGGGTTTTTGCACATGTCCAAACTCATCAAATTTTATGTATTAATTATGCCCCAGTTTTTTGCTTATCAATTATGCCTCAGTAAAGGTGTTTGAAAAACAAGCTCCATTCTTTGTCACAGAAGCTACTTCATCTAAGGATGAATAGTAGATTCCTTCTTCCTTTCCATAGGGACAGAGTAAGTGGAAAATATTTGTGCACCAGAAATAAGAATTAATCCAAAAAATTATTAGAACTCATGTCTTAGAATGTAGAGTGCTGAAGGACAGAAAGAACCCATTAGAAGTGTCTTCCACCAAAATTCAAAAGAATAAATATTCTCTTGACACATATACCACATTTCATTGATTCTGAGGTCCAGAATTGTTTTTTTCAGCATTAATGCAATTTTAGTGTCATTCTGAAAAATGCCATTTTGTTGTGAATTGTATAGAGATGGACTAGGGGAGTGGACAAGGCATCACCATTCTTCTAAGTTTAAAGCTTCCAGCTCTGGGCTTTAGTGGGGCTGGATTTCCCAGCCTCTGATGCATGTTTCTACCTGGCAGGGGGACTGAGAACAGATTGGTCAGGACCCAAATCACCTGGTGGACAGATGGGGACCAGCAGGAGACTGTTGTTAGGGAGATACTTCTCCATGTAAATTCCTTTGCACTGGGGAGGGAGCATCAGACAGCCTGCCCTCCTCTCATTCCTCCTCTGCCTCTCAGTGGCTCAAGTCCTGTTTCTCTGTCTGTCTGTCTGTTTTTCATTGATAGATGATATCCCAAAGATGTCTGATGTGAAATTGCATCAGCAGTCATAGGAAGTGGGTCTGCACTAGACACAGATTAGGCCAGCAAGTCTGACATACCAGATTCTTATGATCTAAGCCTATGAGCTCCAGAACTTTTAACATCTCAAATTTGGATGCATCTTGTAACTGAAGGCATCATATTGGATGAGACATAGTAATCCTTTGTGATTTTTTTTTGAGCTTTATTTTATATTTCTGCACTTCTCGGTAAGAAAGTCTAGTTGTCATAAATGAGGCATCAGAATATACCCACAAACAATTCAAAAGAACTTTGAATTCAGGGCCAAGGGACCTAGAATTAATTCCTGATCCTGCCGTTTTTGAGCAGTGTAACTACTGGCAAATAATTTCCTCTTCTTGCGTCTCTGTTTCCACATCTGCAAAATGTAAAGGTGGAACTAGCTGCTTCCTCAGAACTCCTTTAAGGGCACCAGGAGCAGGGAAGGGGTGGCAGGTGCATGTGGCTCCAGAGGTCTCCCCATCTCCTTCAACCTAGAACAGTTCTGTGTTACGTATTCTACAAAACAGACTTATTCTTAAGTTTTATTTTGAATAATGGTTTCTGTTGTTAGGGACACAAAAAGCTTAGAAAACCTTCCAGCTGGCATTTATAACTGCCACTGTGAGTCTAAAGAAGGTTGTTAACTTGAAGCCAGATTTTTCTACTGTCCTTTGAATGATGCCAATTGACTTATGTTTGAGGTAGAGAAAATCAGGGTCATTAAAACATAGACATTGAGGCAGCTAGACCTACCTGTGATATGACATTGGTCAAGTAATTATAACAATAGGGATCATTCTGATACCTCCCTCATGGGATCTATCAGGGAGACAATTCATGGAAAAGTCCTTGCAATGC
This sequence comes from Leptonychotes weddellii, assembly GCF_054177405.1. Classification (NCBI taxonomy): domain Eukaryota; kingdom Metazoa; phylum Chordata; class Mammalia; order Carnivora; family Phocidae; genus Leptonychotes; species Leptonychotes weddellii. The sequence goes on from NW_028015604.1 coordinate 4,611, forward strand.
CTGATCAATAGGGATCTTAGTGGCCACAGCAATGACCACTATTTTTGTTCCTTGGATATGAATTGGGGAGGGGTCTTCATTCCTTCTCACTAGAGTATTTACATAGGAACTCCACCCTTTCCACTCCCAGTCCCACCCATAGAAAGTCTTATAAACCTCGGACTCATGCTCATGCCCAAGAGACATTCACCACCAGAGATGACCTTAGCATGCAGAGTTCATTATTCATGCAGCAAACCAAAAGAGTGAGGAAGTGCTCTCAGGCTGGTAAGGGACATAACAAATGCCAAGGACAATTGAAGGCTATTCACTGTGGCATGAGCCAGGGCAGGCAGGGTGGTAGGCTGTGTTCCCTGCCATGCAGGAGTTGGCAGACTGGTGGGTAATCAGGATGGACGCAGGAGTAAATGACATGCCGAGGAGCTCAGAGCAGGGACTGATTGATCCCTACGTGCAGGTCTGGGAAGGTTTCCTAGAGGAACCAACATTTGAACTTAACTGTGAGAGAGGACAAGACTGATCACAGGTGGGACAGTGGAAGGGAGAGGGCTTCTCATCCAGTGGCAGGGCAAAAAGAGTGGGTTCAAAAAAAATCATAGTTAACATTGCTTCCTAATTGCTTGATACTTAATAAGGCACTTTGCATGGATTCTTTCATGTAGTTCATTCAGTCCTTAAACAACCCTAGGTGGCAAATTTTATTAATATCCCCATTTTATAGATGAGGAAACAGAAGCACCCAGAGTGAAGTATCTTGTTCAAGCTGGCAGGGTAGCTTGGATTTGAACTCATATTTTCATGCTCTTAGCCAATAGCAAACATCAATAACAAGGCTGGTCAACAAGATTGGAGCCAGACTGTGGGCAGTCAAGAGCCATGTATACAAGCCAGGGAGATAATGCTGGTCTTTCCTTCTTGGACAGGGTTTCTCAACCGAGGCACTGTTGACATTTTAGGTTGGATAACTCTTTGTTGTGCAGGGTTCTTCTATGCAATGGGGGGTGTTTAGCAGCCTCCCTGGCCTCTACCCACTAGAGGCCATAGTGCTGCCTCTCCCAGTTGTGACAACCAAGAGTTTCTCCAGGCATTCTAAACATCCCTGAGGAGGCAAAGTCTCTCCTGGCTGGGAACTGAAGCTGTAGGCAAGCTCATGCAGGGCACTGGGTTTGCCACTCTGACTAAGCAGAGCAGAAGCCAGCTGAAATTCACTCTGTTGTGCACAAAATTGTCTCCGGAAAACTCTCAGTGTTGACATTGTTCATCTCAGCAGCTGGGGTCTTGATTTCTGCAAGGTGACTCACACAGCCCCTGTCTGTGGGAGTCAGCTGGTTATCTGTTCTGACAAGCCCCTCATGTGTTTGAAGGAGGTGGGGGCATGAGACTCGTCAAAGCATGCTGGATGCACAATTACATCTCTGCATTGTGCTTGCCAAAGCATGACAGTTGGAACACCTTGATCCCAGGCTTGTTTTGTTCTGACCAGCAATAGAAGTTTTGAACCTTAGACTGAGTAGTGAAATTGATTATATATTCAATTCGCTACTAACCTACTAGCTTGTGCACCTATTCATCTTTTCATTTTCTGGGTCCACTTCCACAGACAACACTTATGTAACCTTCCTCAAGGCATTTTCCATGATGACTGGGGCTTTCCAGAGTAGGTTTGGGTGGGATAGCTGCATAATCAGTGTCTCTCCCTTAGCGTTTTAGAAGAGGGACCCTGGCTAGGCCCAGCAGGAGGAGTTTGGAGGTTGGGCCTGGACTATAGAAGAAGTCTAAACCTCAGAAGGAACAGCAGAAAAGGACAGTGGGGAAAGTCAAAAATAAATATTAGAAAGGCAGGCCATGGGTTTTTCCAAAACTTAGATATTGAGCCACACTCTTAGCAGGGGACATGAGAGCAAGTGGAAGGAGTCTGGGACAATTGTATGTAACAGTAGCTTTTCCATTAAGGCATGTGTTAGACAAACATTTAATGGGCACTGGCTAGGAACCAGACACTGCTTGTGTGCCCTCAAAACAACCCCATGAAGCAGGTTCTGCCATCCTGGTAACAGAGGCAGAGAGGGGTTAAGTACCGGTTCCAAGTCGCGCAGCTGGAATGTGGAAGGATCAGTGTGGGAATGCAGTCAGTCTGATCCCAGAGTTCAGGACATGAAACACTGAGGTCTGTACTACTCTCAGAGCAGGGTATGCTTCTTAAGATGGGGACCTGGGAAGGCTGGCCTAATTTAAAGGATCAGGATAAGGTAGATCAGAAAATTATGTCAACCATTCTCCTGGGGTAAAGCCAAGGAGGAGAAGAAGAGGCCCCTGTTCACAATTGTTAATGCTAAACAGGGATCTTTTGGTTTATATACCTCCCGCAGAAGACACAGCGAAGGTCCTGAACCTCTGAATCCTTGTCCCATTGTCTATTGGAAGGGATGTATTAGTTTGTTCGGCTTGCCATAACAAAGCACACACTGGGAGGCTTAAACAACAGAAATTTAGTATCTCACAGCTCTGGAGGCTGGAAGTCCAAGATCAGGGTGTCAGCAGACTTAGTTCTTTCTGAGGGCTGTGAGTATCTGTTCCATGCCTTTCCCTAAATACTGGTGCTTTGCTGGCCATCTTCGGAATTCTTTGGCTTATGGGATGCATACCCTCATCTCTGGCTTCACCTTCACATGGTGTTCTCCCTTTGTCTTTGTCTCTTGTGTTCAAATTTCCCCTTCTTTTTTTTTTTTTAAAGATTTATTTTTTTTATTTTAGAGAGACAGTGTGAGCAGGGGTGGGGGTGGGGGAGGAGCAGAGGGAGAGGGAGAGAAACTCACTGCTGAGTGCAGAGCCTGACATGGGGCTCGATCCCATGACCCTGAGATCATGATCTGAGCTGAAATCAAGAGTTGGATGCTTAACTGACTGAGGCACCCAGGTGCCCCTCAAATTTTCCCTTCTTATAAGGACACCAGTCATACTGGATTAAGGCCCAACCTAATGACCTTGTCTTAACTTTAACATCTGTAAAACCCTATTTCCAGATAAGGTTACATTCATAGGTATTGGGAGTTAGGGCATTAGTATTTTCAAGGGGACACAATTGAACCCATAACAGAGGGCAGCTCAGTAAAAGATACAGTCATTATTAGTTGGGATTTTGGTCCCAAACCCCTCTATGAACTGAGTTGGACCATATGAGATCAATGCGGTTGTGTATTCCTTGAATGTAAGTCTTTGACTGGAAGTCAGTAGGAACAGTTCCCTTTGTCCCTTCCTGCCATTATCCCCCCTTTGTCTTGCATGATACTTTGGATATTATAATGATGAAGAAAACTTGAGAGCATCTAGGGTCCGGCAGCACTGGGAGAAAACAGAGGAAAGAGGTCAGTGATAGTTTTATGTATAATTCTGTCTTTCCTCATCAATGTTATCTTCCAGTTTTCTGGCCCCTTTCATGTGAACTTGAAACTCCATATTCTTTTTGGTCCATAGCATAGAGCTTTCTCTTTGAAAGTTAGGTTTTCTCTCTCTCTCTCTCTCTTTTTTGGACGGCGGAAGGGGAGGTAGAGTGGAGGGAAGAAGCCATATTCCTCTCTTGGGTAATATAGTGTAACAAGTGTAATTTAATGAGGAGCAGGGAGGAAGTCTAAACCTTCCTCCATACTCTCATGTTTGTCCCTTTCCCTTGACCCTATTTTCCTCAACCAGAGGGACTTGAGGGCATTTAATCCTTAGGTAGGATTGATTTCAGAAATGGAATGTGGTGAGCACCCCATGAAGGCAGGAGCAGGGGAAAGAAACCAGGATTGCCAAAGTAATATCTACTCCCATTCTGATTGAGCTCAGCTTGGTATTAGGAGACAAACTGTTTTAGATTAGCTTATTTTATGCTGATGTATGAATGTCAGGTGATCCAACTGTGCTAGGACATTTGTATTTCATCAAATTATTGTTATTAAGCACCATCTTTAAGTAGCAAAATAGTGAGCTAAATGATGAAGGAAAGAACGAACTAACATTTTTGAGCATGTATTAGGTGTCAGGCACTGAATTTGACTTTTACATATATTTTCTTGTTGAATCCATCTAAGCCAGAGAAGCAGGTAAGATTATTTCCATTTTACTGATGAGGGTGAAACAGCATGATGAAGTTGGATAAAATTAGACAATATTTCTATGTCTCATAGACCTTGTTAATAAATGCCTTTATGTCAGATGAACTTGCTGAACCTACTTGTTAGTTCGATTTTTAGGGGATTCCTTGGGGTTTTCTGTATGTACAATCAAGTCATCTGTGAATAAGCATAATTTTACTTCTTCTTTTCCAGTCTGTGTGCCTTTGTTTTTTATTTGTGTTTAATTCCTCTGCTTACAACCTCCAGTACAATATTGAAATGAAAGTGGCAGGAGTGGATATCTTTGTGTTCTACTCTTAGGGGAAAATCTTTGTTTCTCATTACTAAGTGTTGTGTTAGTTGTGGGATTTTTGTATATACCCTTATCAGGTTGAGGACGTTTCCTTCTATTTCCAGTTTGTTGAGGTTTTTATTTGTTTATTTTTAAATCATGAAAGAATTTTGGATTCTGTCGGAAATTTTTTTCTCTAGCTATTGAGACAGTCATGTGGGTGTTATTCTTATTTTTATTTTATTTATTTATTTATTTATTTATTTATTTAAAGATTTTATTTATTTATTTGACAGAGAGAGACACAGCAAGAGGGGAACACAAGCAGGGGGAGGGGGAGAGGGAGAAGCAGGCTTCCCGCGAGATCATGACCCCAGCCGAAGGCAGATGCTTAACGACTGAGCCACCCAGGCGCCCCCTCTTATTTTTATTAATATAGTGTATTACACTGACTAATTTTCATGTAGTGAACCCACTTTGTATTTCTGGGATAAGTCATGATGTATAATCCTTTTTATATGTTGTTGGATTCAGTTTGCTAGTATTTTTTTTTTCAGTATTTTTCAACTATATTCATAAAAGACATTGGTCCATAGTTTTATATTTATAGTTTGTGATATCGTTATCTAGTTTTGGTATTAGGATAAAAATGGCCTTATAGAATAACCTGGAAAATGTCTTTTTCTTCTACTTTTTGGAAGAGTTTATGAAAGATTGAGGATTGATGTTAATTCATCTTAAAACATTTGTATGATTCATTAATAAAACCAGGTGGGCCAAAGATTTTTTTGTAGTAAGTTTTTAAACAATTAATTTAGTCTCTTAATTTGTTATGGATCTATTAATATTTTCTATTTCTTTGGTCAGTTGAGTTTGAGTCAACTCAACTGTATCAAAGTATTTCTTTGGTCAGTTTGAGTCAGTTTCGGTAGTTTGTATCTTTCAGTTTGAGTCAGTTTCGGTAGTTTGTATCTTTCTAGGATTTTGTCCATTTCATCTTGGTTATATAATTCATCAAAGTTGTTTATAGTATTCCCTTATGATCTTTTTCATTTCTGTAAAGTATGTAGTGATGTCCCATCTTTCATTCCCAATATTAATAATTCAAATCTCTATTTCCAACTATTTTCTTTCTCTGTTTGCTTTGGTTTCAGTTTGTTCTTCTTTTTTGTTTCTTAAAATGAAAAGTTGGTTTATTTATTAGAAATATTTCTTTTCAAAAAAAGGCATTTAGGCTATAATTATTTTCCAACCACTACTTCAGCTGAATCCCATAAATTTTTGTATGTTGTGGTTTTGTTTACAGTCATCTCAAAGTATTTTTTAATATTCCTTGTGATTTCTTCTTTGATCCATTGGTTATTTAGGAGTGTGTTGATTAATTTCTACATATTTTTGAATTTCTCAGGTTTCTTTTTGTGATTTTCAGTTTCACTGATATTATATAAAGAGCAATACTTTGTATAATTTCAATTCTTTTAGATTTATTGAGGCTTAGTTTATGGATTGACTGTGTCTATTCTGGAAAATATTTTATTGTACACTTGAAAAGAATGTGTATTATGCTGTTGTTGGGTGGAACATTCTTTTGTTTTAAGATTTTATTTATTTATTTGACAGGGAGAGAGAGAGAGTGCACAAGCAAGGGGAGAGGCAGGCAGAGGTAGAGGGAGAAGCAGGCTCCCCACTGAGAAGAGAGCCCAACGCAGGGCTCGGTCCCTGGACCCTGGGATCATGACCTGAGCCAAAGGCAGATGCTTAACTGACTGAGCCACCCAGGCGCCTGTGGGTGGAACATTCTATAAATATCTGTTAGATATGGTTAGAGTTATTCAGGTCTTCTATTTCCTTGTTGATCTGCATATTTACTGTATCTATTATTAAAAATGGGATATTGTTGAATTGCCTATTTTTCCCTTTAATTTTATCAATTTTTTTCTACAGCTATGGATTTAGTTGGAGGTAAATGTTGTCTACATCTCCTAGTGACCCTATTTTGTCTAAATTATCTATCAACTACTAGAAGGGTGTTGAAATCTCCACTGTAACTGTGAATCTCTCCATTTCCCTTTTAGTTCTGTGTGTCTACACATTTAGGATTGTTAGGTCCTCTTGACATATTGAACCATTATCAGAGATGTTCCTCTTTATCACTCACTGGCAGTATTTCTCGTGTTAAAGTTTACTTTGTCTGTGGGTAGAGTCATTCAGCTTTCTTTTCTTCTTTTTTTAAATATTTTATTTACTTTTTTTAAAAGTAGGCTCCACATCTTACTTGGGGCTTGAACTCATGACCCCAAGATCAAGAGTCACATGCTTTACCAACTGAGCCAGCTAGGCACCCTGAGTCACTCAGTTTTCTTATTAGTGTTTGTGTTGTATATAATTTTGTATGCTTTTACTTTTATGATGTAATACTCTTTTTTTTTT
>NW_028015605.1:0-746 GCF_054177405.1 Leptonychotes weddellii
GTAATAAAGTGGTGCCTGGGTGCCTTAGTCAGTTAAGTGTCTGACTTTTGATTTCGGCTTTTGAGATCAAGCCCTGCACTGGGCTCTGCGCATGGAGAGTCTGCTGGAGATTCCCTATTTTCCCTCTCCCTCTGCCCTTCCCCTGCTCTTGCTCTCCCTCGATCTCTCTCAAATGAATAAATAAATCTTTTTTTTTTTTAAAGGAGTGATAAAGAGAGAATTTTTAAAGCAGCAAGAGAAAAAAGAAAACATTTACATACAAGGGAAATCCCATAAGGCTATCAGCTGATTTTTTAGTGGAAATTTTGCAGGTCAGAAGGGAGTGGCAGGATATATTCAAAGTACTGAAAGAAAAAAGCCTACAACCAAGAAAACTGTATCCAGCAAGGATATCATTCAGAACAGAAGGAGAGACAGAGTTTCCCAGACAAACAAAAGTTAAAGGAACTCATCACCATTAAACTAGCCTTACAAGAAATGTTAAAGGGGATTCTTTGAATGGAAAGAACGTAAGAAGGAATAAGAAAAGTAGGAAGCACAAAAGCAGTAAAGTTAAGAATATCTGTAAAAATTAGTCAAGGGATTCACAAAATAAAAGGATGTAAAGTATGACATCATATACCTAAAATGTGTGACGGAGAGGAATAAAAAATTTAGTGCTTTTGGAATGAGTTCAAACTTAAGTGACCATTAATGTAATATAGACTGCTATATGCATAAGATGTTATTTATAAAATTTTTTTTTT
>NW_028015606.1:0-746 GCF_054177405.1 Leptonychotes weddellii
TCCTCATATCAGTGCGGTCATATGATACATGTCTTTCTCTGTTTGACTTATTTCGCTCAGCATAATATAAGGGTCTCATATTCTGATGGGAAGAACTTTTCTAGGGGTGCCAGTATTTCTTGTTTGAAGCATGATTTGTTTTGAAGCTACAGTAAGTTATATAACAGAGATTTTCATCCCCGACATGCCTTAGCAGGAAAGAGACACGGTGCTGTCTCTATTCTACCCCGCCAGTTTGGTGTTTGAGTGGGGAAGGGTAAGTTTGTGTTCAAGGTGGTGTCACAGCCTTGACACGTGAGGCACAATATGTAGATCAAAGGGGAGAAAGCTCCGGGCATTTCTTATCTCCAGGGGGCTGTTGCTAAGTGCCTTCCCTGTAATATTAAGCTGTCCGCAGCAGGTGGACAGTATAGGGCTTTCTCACCTGAATGTTCTCCCCTTCAAAGGTGTTAACTAATTTTGTTATTTTCATTAAATACTCATGACCTGAAAGATCAGGTCTCCTCAAAGATATTTTCTATGTGTATTTAATGGTAAACTCTGTAATTTTTACTGAAAGAAAAAGAAAACCAAGTGGCATTAACTTTGATTTGAGTATATGCCTGATGAGAGTTACTCCCTCCCTGTTTTAATGAATATGGCATTAAGTGTATGTATCTTGATTTTTTAGTGCAGTGCAACCTATCATTGAGAGGTTTCAAAGCTGTTACTTAAGATGTTGATTATGTAATGTATAGATGTCACAG
>NW_028015607.1:0-746 GCF_054177405.1 Leptonychotes weddellii
TTATTTATTTAAATACAGATTTTATTTACTTATTTATCTTAGAGAGAGAGAGTGCATGCCCCTGGCGTGGGGCCAGAAGAGGAGGGAAAGGGAGGGGGAAAGAATCTCAAGCAGAATCCACACTGAGTGTGGAACCCAACTTGGAGCTCAGTCTCGGCACCCTCAGATCATGACCTGATGTGAAGTCAGGAGTCGGACGCTGAACCAACTGGGCCACCGAGGCGCCCCTTGATTTCCCTCCATTGTGAATATTATTTGGTTCCAGTACTATGTCCTAGCTGTGGGTTAGGCTGGTTCCTGCTGCCCTAGGTTACAGCCATAAAGCCCCTAAAATCACACTAAGAAAGCCAGTTAGCCTCCCAGGACACCTAGGATTCCCTCCAAGGAAGGGAACCATCCCTTCCTCCCGTGACGGTGGTCAGTGTCCTCCACAAAGGCCACTGGAAGCACACCTGTCGTTAAACACAGTGGCTTCGTTACTCATCCTGAGGGAGAACCCACGTCATGGGGACTGTGGGGCTGATCCGTAAGAAAGAGGGTGTCAGAAAGAACTTACAGGATTTGGGCTTTGGGCGGATGTTTTTGGGAGTGTTCAAGGAAGCAGGGGTGTGCTCTGGACTGGGTGCTGAGGCGAGGCGAGACAGTTCTGGGATCGGGTCGCTCCATCAGTGTTTTCTAGAAGGAGGTGTGAGGAGCGTGACGGACGGTGTCATTCAGAAGGAAGACACTCGCTGGTATCAGCCGGG
>NW_028015608.1:0-746 GCF_054177405.1 Leptonychotes weddellii
GTACATGAGGAACAGTTAATGAGTTGCTGGGTTCTCCACATACACACAGATGAGTCCTCAAAGGTGGGGGATAAAACTCAGGGTGGGAAGAGAAGGCAGACTGGCTAATGCCTGAGGCCTAGTCTAGGGCAATGGGCCTGGAGGGTTGGTGGTAGTCTTCCCACACTGAAGGCTCAAAAGGTAGAGCAGTCTATGAGTTCAAAACCCAAACTGGACCTTTCAGGCTGTTATGAAGTTATATTTGCCAAGCCATATTTTTACAATTTATTGGTTGACTTAAACATTTCAAATCATTAGGAATATGGCATGTAGAACCCCATCTGAAGTTTTGCCCCCAACTTTGCAAATTTTATAAATGTTATAAGTGGTTCATGTTAAACATTTGGTTTATTTTTTTTTAATTTTTTAAATTTTATTTTTATTACATTATGTTAGTCACCATATGATACATCATTAGTTTTGATGTATTGTTCCATGATTCATTGTTGTCGTGTAACACCCAGTGCTCCATGCAGTACATGCCCTCCTTAATACCCATCACCAGGGTGCCTGGGTGGCTCAGTTGGCTAAGCGACTGCTTTCGGCTCAGGTCATGATCCTGGAGTCCCTGGATCGAGTCCCGCATCGGGCTCCCTGCTCAGCAGGGAGCCTGCTTCTCCCTCTGACCCTCCCCCCTCTCATGTGCTCTCTCTCTCTCTCATTCTCTCTGTCTCAAATAAATAAATAAAATCTTTAAAAAAAAAAAA
>NW_028015609.1:0-746 GCF_054177405.1 Leptonychotes weddellii
TTTTTGGCTATTTCTAGGTCTTTGGATTTCCAAATAAATTTTAGAATCTAACTGTCAATTTCCATTTTTAAAAAATGAAGACCTATCAGGATTATACCAAAACTATACATCAACTTGGGGACAGTTGCCACCTTCATACTGAATCTTCCAATCCATGAACATAGGATAGTTTTCTATTCATTTGTGTCTTCTTTCATATCTCTCGGCAACATTTAGTGTTTTGAGCATTGAATTTTTTCACATCTTTTCTTAAATTCCTTTCTAAGTATTGTATGTTTTTAAACAATATTGTAAATGACATTGGTCTTTTTAAATATCATGTTCCAGTTGTTTAATGCTAATATACAGAAATTCAATTAATTTTTATATGTTGACCTTTTTCAGAAGTGCTTCAATAGGACCAGAAAGAAGGGGAGATGAGAGAGGTTTAATGAATCAGCCTGTATCTGAACAGAAAGAGAAAAGAGATACAGAAAGGGAGCTATCGTGTGTTGAGTGCTCGGTCTGCAAAGTACTCTGCTGCACCTTCTACATATGTAATGTTCACAGCAACTCTGTGAAGTTCATTGCTCTCCACGTGTACCGATAAGGAAATTGAATGCTCTGCGACCCCAGCAGTCGGCGGTGGCAGCCAGGATTGCCACCCAGAGCTACTGAGCTCCAGCCCCACAGTACCTGGTGCTGCCACAGCGCAACAGCAGCATGGAATGTTCGAGTGTTGGCAGGGTCGATGCATATGGTGGTGG
>NW_028015610.1:0-746 GCF_054177405.1 Leptonychotes weddellii
TTTAGGAATGACTGGGGGCTGTAAATGGAGATGGAGAGATTTAAAGATTAGATGGCATATTGTTATCTTTTTAAGTGAATGAGATTACAATTGGGAACAAAAGATGGGCAGATATATATGAAATTATTTACATATAAAATCTTTTTCTGATTGTCCTTGTCCCACTAGCAGGAATTTACCTACTGCAGAGTCCATTGTGGCTAATATTAGGAGGCACCAGATCTGTTTAATACATGATTATGAACGACCCTTCTCAGGTTTTATGTGACATCTGCCATTTATGCCCTCTTCTTATGCCTCACTTCACTTGTTATGGGTCCTCACTGCATCTACAGGATGATAAGAAGCTTTTTGTTTGTTCTTGCTTTTGTTTTTTGGGAACATTGCTGGTATGTGCTACTAGATCTACAAGACAACTCTTTTTCTAGCTTAAAATGCTTTGATACATGCTGTCAAAGCACTAACATGCTGAGTTACAAAGAGAAAGAGAATGCTTCTCTCTGCTTTTTATTATACTGTGTTTGACTGTAAATAAAATAGTGCTATGTAGGGGCGCCTGGGTGGCTCAGTTGGTTAAGCGACTGCCTTCGGCTCAGGTCATGATCCTGGAGTCCCAGGATCGAGTCCCGCATCGGGCTCCCTGCTCGGCAGGGAGTCTGCTTCTCCCTCTGACTCTCCTCCCTCTCATGTTCTCTGTCTCGCATTCTCTCTCAAATAAATAAATAAAATCTTTAAAAAAAAAAAAA
>NW_028015611.1:0-746 GCF_054177405.1 Leptonychotes weddellii
TCTTACCGTGCTCTACAGTTTATTTTGGGTAACAGTCCTTTATCACGTGTGTCTTTTGCAAATAGCCGTGCCTCCACCCCCCAATATGTGGCTTGTCTTCTAATTGCTACAACTATTTGTGGAAGAAACGAGTGAAGGGCTCCCCCAATGCAAACGCCTGACTCTCTAGAACCTCCCTTGGCCTGTTGCTGACTTCGGGATTTTGGGTCCCCAACCATTGACCTGCCCGGTTGACGTCTGGCTTGTCTCCAGTTCTCTGACGCTGGCTCTGTGCTCCCCTTTCCTGACTTGGAGATGCCCATTCCCTAGTTTCTGCCCAAGTAGAGCCAAGTTACGGAGTCTGATCACAGATTGTGCTGTTCCGGTTTGCAAATACAAGTACCTCACCCCACTTGACTTGGACAAAAGACCTACGTTAGCACTTGTTTTTGCTAACTGAAAGAAATCTGAAGAGAATTTTCCCTTTTACGAGAAAACGCCAAAAGTAAAAACAGCATCCAGCTTTTGTTTTGCAGCGAGCAGATCTGTTATAGGGGCCCCGCCCAGCCTCTTCCCTGCAAACTCCCCTCAGCATCTCAGCATCAAGCCGCCAGAGCACCGACCTGGGTGAGCACCTGTGCCTCATCCCTACTTATTTTGTGCATCTGTTAGCAGGATGTGTCCTAAGGTATCAGAAAAAGCCTAATAGAGGGTATTTTGTGGGGCCTGGGAATACTCAGAAATTTTTCCATATAAGTTAAGGATAA
>NW_028015612.1:0-746 GCF_054177405.1 Leptonychotes weddellii
GTTTTGGTTTGTGGTATCCTATCTTAGGAATGGCATTTCCAGACTTACTGTTTAGAACAGAAGCTGTTTCAGCACTGTGGGCTGGGGCATCATGGACAGTGTATGCCCTTGCAGCACACAGTCTGCAGTAGAGTAAAATGAGAACAAAAGTTTAGCATTTTTTATGTGATGTTTGTAGATTTCTTTAAGGCAACTCCAGCAGTGCTGGGACGGAGTTACTAAGTGGGGGTCCCCGAACTGTGGTGGCCATCACTCACGCTGTCCATGGCCTGAGGCTTCTCGGGTGTACCTGCTCCAGTGTTCTGTGCAGTAGGTGTTTCTGGTTTAACTTACTCGAAGCACAGCCCACCGTCAAATGCAATGTGTAGAAAGGACTTTCAAAAGTACTTCAAGATGTTCAGCTACTGGCATTTGATTTTTGTTATGATATTAAAACCACATACATAACATTTTAGAATAATATTCTGAGCCAATAAGAATTATATTTGTAGTTAAAATATACAGAGATCATTTATAAATAGATTTGGAAAATTTTTACTATGTATTTCTTATGTGTTAGGCATTGTTATTTGATATTTGGAATGTATTTTTAATATAATACTTGTATTCATGAGTAATCAAAATGTGTGCTATTTATATTGTATAAAATGTTAATAGAAGTAGAGATGCAAGTATTCTGAGATGTTGGATAGTACCCCTGAATAATACAGTAGTGCAAAGGATGAACAGTAGTTGCACAAAAGTAT
>NW_028015613.1:0-746 GCF_054177405.1 Leptonychotes weddellii
TTTTTGGCTATTTCTAGGTCTTTGGATTTCCAAATAAATTTTAGAATCTAACTGTCAATTTCCATTTTTAAAAAATGAAGACCTATCAGGATTATACCAAAACTATACATCAACTTGGGGAGAGTTGCCACCTTCATACTGAATCTTCCAATCCATGAACATAGGCTAGTTTTCTATTCATTTGTGTCTTCTTTCATATCTCTCGGCAACATTTAGTGTTTTGAGCATTGAATTTTTTCACATCTTTTCTTAAATTCCTTTCTAAGTATTGTATGTTTTTAAACAATATTGTAAATGACATTGGTCTTTTTAAATATCATGTTCCAGTTGTTTAATGCTAATATACAGAAATTCAATTAATTTTTATATGTTGAGCTTTTTCAGAAGTGCTTCAATAGGACCAGAAAGAAGGGGAGATGAGAGAGGTTTAATGAATCAGCCTGTATCTGAACAGAAAGAGAAAAGAGATACAGAAAGGGAGCTATCGTGTGTTGAGTGCTCGGTCTGCAAAGTACTCTGCTGCACCTTCTACATATGTAATGTTCACAGCAACTCTGTGAAGTTCATTGCTCTCCACGTGTACCGATAAGGAAATTGAATGCTCTGCGACCCCAGCAGTCGGCAGTGGCAGCCAGGATTGCCACCCAGAGCTACTGAGTTCCAGCCCCACAGTACCTGGTGCTGCCACAGCGCAACAGCAGCATGGAATGTTCGAGTGTTGGCAGGGTCGATGCATATGGTGGTGG
>NW_028015614.1:0-746 GCF_054177405.1 Leptonychotes weddellii
ATTTAAGAATGAATGAGACCATGTGAATAAAAATAAGTGAAAAACAAGAGCAACAAATACATAAATGTGGCAAGGAAGTAACCATGAATTACAGAGACACAGAAGTGAGCTGGAAAGGCCAGTGGTGGAGAGCATTACAGGAGAATATGAACTTGAGCTGAAGAAAGAGTGGGTGGGCTTTGTCATTATAGCCAAGAAGCAAGTGAACATGCGGAACCCACAGGATCCTGTTTTATTTATTCAACAAAAGTTTATTGAGCGACTGTTACATACTGAGCACCATGCTGGCCACTGAGGGTAGAGACAAGGGTTGAAGTCAGAAATTACAGACCTGTTCAATATAAACCTGGAGGTTTAGGGGCGCCTGGGGGGTACAGTTGGTTGAGCGTCTGACTATATGTTTCGGCTCGGGTCTGATCTCAGGATTGTGAGATCGAGCCCCATGTGGGGGCCCACACTCAGCATGGAGTCCGCTTGAGAATTTCTCCCCCTGCTTGCACACATGCATGCACGTGCGTGCACGATCTCTCTCTCTCTCAAATAAATGAAATCTTTAAAAAATATACCGTCAGGTTTAAGAGGGTTGGGAATGAGTATGCAAATTCTAGCTACATTGTTTTCTAGCTGTGTGGGCTTGGAAGAGTTACGTTATCATTTTAGGTTTAGAGTTCCTCATCTCTAATCCAAGAGGTGATGTCTCCCTGGCAGGCCATCTATTGTAAGGACCAATGAGTAAATGGACCTCC
>NW_028015615.1:0-506 GCF_054177405.1 Leptonychotes weddellii
GAGACTTGATTTGTGACCTAGGATGTGATCTATTCTGGAGAATGTTCCATGGGCACTAGAGAAGAATATGTATTCTGTTGCTTTGGTATGGAATGTTCTGAATATATCTGTGAAGTCCATTTGGTCCAGTGTGTCATTTAAAGCCTTTATTTCCTTGTTTATCTTTTGCTTAGATGATCTGTCCATTTCAATGAAGGGTGTGTTAAAGTCCCCTACTATTATTGTATTATTGTTGATGTGTTTCTTTTATTTTGTTATTAATTGGCTTATATAATTGGCTGCTCCCATGTTAGGGGCATAGATATTTACAACTGTTAGATCTTGTTGGATAAAGCCTTTAAGTAGGATATAGTGTCCTTCCTCATCTCTTATAGGCTTTGGTTTAAAATCTAATTTGTCTGATACAAGGATTGCCACCCCAGCTTTCTTTTGGTGTCCATTAGGGTGGTATATTTTTTTCCACTCTCTCAGTTTCAATCTGGAGGTGTCTTTGGGTCTAAAATGAG
>NW_028015615.1:606-1000 GCF_054177405.1 Leptonychotes weddellii
GTTGAGACCTGATTTGTGACCTAGGATGTGATCTATTCTGGAGAATGTTCCATGGGCACTAGAGAAGAATGTGTATTCTGTAATAGCACCATTTCTTTAAATTCCTTATTTATGTAGTCTCAGTATCTCTCCTCTTGGCTTCTCATCTTCAGAAACCACTACTGCTTAAATATGATGTTCAAAACCAAACATCAAATTCCGGGTATGCTATAAGCAACATAGATTACACCGGATCATCCCTTCCTGATTCAAGAATAATATGTTGCCAAAAAAAAAAAAAGAAGAAGAAGAAATTTTTGCCAACCAGCTTCCAGCTATCAAAAGTATAGTTTAAAATTCACATTGCTGAGCAAAAATTCAGTTCTCAACTTAGGGATTCAAACCTAAAAATGTT
>NW_028015616.1:0-11427 GCF_054177405.1 Leptonychotes weddellii
GCCCGATGCGGGACTCGATCCAGGGACTCCAGGATCATGACCTGAGCCGAAGGCAGTCGCCCAACCAACTGAGCCACCCAGGCGCCCAGAAAAATTATTTTTAACCTAGAATTCTATACCCAACAAACTGTCAACAGTGTGAGGGGAGAAGAACAGCATTTTGAAACATGTGAATCTTCAACAAATGTACCTTCTATATAGACTTCCTCAAGAAGCCACTGGAGGAACTGGAGGCAATACACCACACACACGGTGAAGGAGGGAATCAAGAAAGAAGATGACATGGACCCAGGAAACAAGGGATCCAACTCAGGAAAAAAGGCAGAGGAATCCCTAGGTTGCTAGTGCAGGGGGATCCGTGGAGGACAGTTGTGCAGCTGGTTCAGATTGGGGCAGATCAGAAGGCTTCTGAAGAGCTGCCTCTAAGAACATGGAATAGATAGAATATGTGATATGTTTAAATACCTTGAGATGAAAATTCAGACAATTGGGAGAGGGTTTGGGGATGACTTACTGATCACTATGTAGCAAACGAAGCAAAAGAGAAGGACTAGTAATGTAGTGGTAATAATAATATAACAATAATGGAATAAGGTGTGGTATATATCATTTACTATTATTATTCTAAGGCATAATTCTAAGGAATAATAATAATTATTGTTATTATTGGGACTCCTGGGTGGCTCAGTTGGTTAAGCGTCTGCTTTCGGCTCAGGTCATGATCCCAGGGTCCTGGGATCGAGCCCCACATCAGGGTCCTTGCTCAGCGAGGAGTCTGCTTCTCCCTCTCCCACTCCCCCTGCTTGTGCTCTCTCTGACAAATAAATAAAATCTTAAAAGATCATTAAAAATTATTATTATTATTATTCTAAGGAAAACATGAAGTAAGAAATGAAGAGTAACCATAGTGAACTGTACAACTCAGCTGTGAATAGCATTTCCAAATCCTTATAAGGTAATCACCAAACAGCTCATTTTATTGCATATGTTGGGAATACCGGGAGATGGGAAAGGTGTCTGTATGGCAGAGGAGTGGGTAATAGGATGAGAGTTAAATCCTTAACCTTCCATCATGTGGGAAGTCAATAGAAAACACCTAAAACTTAAAAGTCAATAAGTAGCATGTTATTTGGAGATTCGAAAGAAGTACCAAAATAAACAGCTAAAAAATTGATTAATAGTTGTCTCAGGGGAGTGAGATTTAGGATTTGGATGGGGGCCTATTACTTTCATGATAAATCTCACAGAACTGTTTGCCTCTTTAATCCATGTGCATCCATTACTTTGATTACAAGGAAAAGCAAATAAAACAAAATCAGAAGGTCATGTGTGACCAGACCAGGGGCTCCCGGGGCAGTAAACTAGAGGTGAAGCTGGAGAGACGTGCAGGGGCTGCATCCTGAGAGCTTTGGAATGCCAGCGCTGAAGGGTTCAGATTTTCTTCCAAGAGCAGTGCAAACCCCAGAAAGGCTTTTGAGCAGGGGAGGGACAGATACAGACTTGTGTTTGGGGAAGATAACTTAGGGCATCTGAGCTGGGAGGGACCCTAGAGATTCCCCGGTAAATCAGACTTACTCCCAGTACAGACAGGGAGAGAGGTGTGTGGTGAAGAGAAGCCCCGAATCCCCAGCCAGCAGGATTCTGACCCTTTGAACAATGGCTACCAACACCCTGAAGGGACTGGGGAACCAGGTTAGCTTCCTCTTTGTTCCCCAGCTCTTGCCTCCCTTTGGCCCTACTTCCTAATTAACACCAGGCTCCCTATCAGGCTGTTCTTTGAATCTGGACTGTTTCAATAGTTAATACTCTATCTATGGAAGTTCAGAGCTCAGTAGGATCAGATTTCAATACTAAACATTTACTGAGGGGCGCCTGGGTGGCTCAGTCGTTAAGCGTCTGCCTTCGGCTCAGGTCATGATCCCGGGGTCCTGGGATGGAGCCCCCACATCGGGCTCGCTGCTCGCAGGAAGCCTGTTTCTCCCTCTCCCACTCCCCCTGCTTGTGTTCCCTCTCTCGCTGTGTCTCTCTCTGTCAAATAAATAAATAAAATCTTTTAAAAAAAAAATTTACTGAGACCCTACTCTGCGTCAAGCACTGTGTTGAGTACTTAATAAATAGCATCTCAAAATTCTCACGGCCATCCTGTGAGATGAGTGATGTAGCCCAGTTTTACAAACAAGGAAATCAAGGCTCAAAGAATATAAGAAAGTTGTCCACAGGGTGCCTGGGTGGCTCAGTCGGTTGAGCATCTGCCTTCGGCTCAGGTCATGATCCCAGGGTCCTGGGATCGAGCCCCACGATGGGCTCCCTACTCAGCGGGAAGCCTGCTTCTCCCTCTGCTGCTCCCCCTGCCTGTGCTCTTCGGCTCTCTCTCTGTCAAATAAATAAGTAGAGTCTTAAAAAAAAAAAAAAGAAAGAAAACAGAAAGTTGTTCACAGTCATCTACTAATCAGTGGTAGAACTGAGATTTTTTTTTTTTTTTAAGATTTTATTTTTAAGTAATTTCTACACCCAGCATGGGGCTCGAACTTACAACCCCGAGATCGAGAGTCGCATGTTCCAGCGACTGAGCCAGCCAGGCACGCCCCCGAACTGAGATTTTAAACAGTGATCTGTCTGCTTCTAACGCCCACTCTCTAAACCAACCATGCTTCTATTCCCAGCTTCTTGAAATTGAAGCATGGTTGGTTGGACTACAAAGCGGGGCCTCTGGAAACATTTGGGAAACCCCTGGCTCAGAACCTCAGACTGATTCCTTCTCCCACTCTCCCAGGCTTACCTGCGAGCCATCGATGTGAAGATCCTGCAGCAGCTGTTGACCTTGAATGAGGGCCTCGAGGCTGTGCGCTGGCTGTTGGAGGAGAGGGGGACGCTGACCAGCCACTGCGGCAGCCTCACCAGCAGCCAATGTAGCCTGACGGGCGGGAGCCCAGGCCACTCGAGGAGAGGCAGCTGGGACAGCCTGCCAGACGCCAGCTCCACTGACCGGCTGGACAGCCTCTCCATTGGCAGCTTCCTAGACACGGTGGCCCCCAGCGAGCTGGATGAGCAGGGACCCCCTGGGGCTCCCCGTCCTGAGATGGACTGGGCAAAGGGTATACCCAGTGTGGACAGGGCCAGGACTGAGGTGGACCTGACAGCCAGCAGGCTAGGGAGCTTGAGGGCTGTGTGGAAGCCCCCAGGGGAGGGGCTCCAGGGCGGACCTCCTGAACCACTGGAGGACGGAAGTGCCAAGCTGGGCTCTGAGGCCCACTGGTCCTGGCAGTGCCAGGATGATGTGACCTTCTTATAGTAACTTTCCCACCCTGTTGTATTCCTATGGCTCTTTCATCGCTAGGCCCTGGTCTCCCTAAAATTCATTCTCCCTCATTCTGGGCCCAGGAAGAGGCAGCGTTGGAAGCAGTTACCATGGAAACCTGGCCTTATCCTCCTTCTGGTCCCCGAGGAGGCTCTGCCTTTATCGCTCAATTAGGGGGACCCTAGAGCTATTTCCATAGGTACATTGACTCTAGAGGCTTGACCTGTGGCTTATGGTACAATAGGGCCTTTCCCTTTTCCTCTGCAACTAGGTAAGGATTTGAGGGATTTCGGAAGCCTAAGAGATCGCTGATGAAGAGATGGAGTAATTGCCTCACCCAACATCTAGGAGTCTTGGCCCCCCTCTTGGCCAAGATGGAGAACTGTGGAGGGACATGGACATTCAGGGCCAGCCTTCCATGGATTGGTCCTCCCAGAAGCCTTTGGGCTTGGTAGAACCATCCCTTCCTGTCTGGTGAGTGATGTCATTTCCTGCCAGGACGGATGAGCCTTTCCTCTGTACCAGTCTCTCAGGGGTCGTAGGTCAGTACAGAGGGGGCTGAGCCCTTGCTGCTAGGCGAGCCCATACCGTTTATTCTCCATACCGTTACTTCTTGCACGCAGGACCGTATCCTTCCCCCCTTCTGGTAGGAAAGCTTCTCACTGTCAGAGGTTTGTGCTTCTTTTCAGAAAGATTCTTACTTTTTAAACGGGGTGCTCTCATTTTATTCTAGAGGGTCTCACTTCCTCTGTGCCCACATCCCTGTCTGATGCAAGCACTCCTACATCTGTGCTTTTAGGAAGGGAAACACGGGGGCCTCTACCCACAGCTCTCCAAAGTTTGTCCGGCCTGCCCTGTTTGGTCCCCTGTCTTTCCCTGTCCCGGGGTTGCCCCCATTCTTGTATTCTGGCTCCAAATCTGTCTGCCAGGAGGTCCAACCTTTGTGTCTCCACACCTTCTCGGTTTCCACTTCCACAGGCCTTTTATATGCCGATGAGTCCTCCATCCACCCCCCTTCTGTCCCCATTGCTGATGGAAATCAGAGGGAGGAGAAGCTTGAAGTCTCCGAGCGCTGGAGGTGTATCATAATTTCCAAAGGCGGGGAGGTGTCTTCTTGGATCCTGTGATTTCCCTTCCCCCATCCTGCCCCGGACTTTCCTCCATTTGGTCACAAGGATGTGTGCCAGAGGCTGAGATACAACAAATCCCCTTGTCTGGGTTACAATGGGTGGTGGTTGGGGGGGAGGGGGTGTGGCAGGGAAAGACAGAGGCTCTTTGGTCCTAGGGCCCACATCCTGGGAGGGGGAGAGATCCAGAGGAAGCCTGCTTTCTTTCCTCCCTTAGAGCAAGCCCTAGACTCCTGGGACCTGAGGAGAGAGTAGGAGACCAGCTCTGGGCCTGGGGCCTAGGGCCCTAGTGATTTACAGCAAAGAAAGAATACACAGAAGCTGCCAACCTGGGGCCCAAGGAGGGGACGGGACAGAGGCGGGGGGCTATAACCGATGTCAGAGAATGAATGCTTGGAGATTAACCCTTTGAACCCCAGCTAACTGTCCAGATTTTGGTCCTTATCTTTCCTGGGGCCTGAAACTAATTATTGGAAGGCAAAAAGGAGAGAAAAGGATGTCGGGTGATCCTTGCCTAGTTGCTGTGCCATCTTGCATGAAGAAGTGGTCTTCCCCAAATCCTAGAATAACTCCTGCATTCTTTACTTTTCATTCTATGCTGGGGAAGGGAAGGAAGCCAAGTTCACCTCCACTTCCCCTAAATTCCTCAGGTTTTGTTCTGCAAGCACCACTCCAGTCCTTTTGGGGCAATACATTCAGCCTGTGGCTCTCCCCTAAAGACCCTCTCTTCTCCCATCTCCTCAAAGTGATCGAAATCTCTAAAGTATATTCCTAGCCTCTTCTCCTTTGCTACCTACCAGCCCTCTCCATACCACCTCTCCTGGTCTTGGGGGTCCTGATTCCCCCTCTGGCTGGGAATACAAATACCCTTTTCCAGTCCCTACTCTGTTGCCATTTTGTAGTGTGCTTTTGGGTAAACTACCTTTTTCACTTAGAAGCCTTGTATTCCTTTTTGAAGCTTCCTTGTTTGATTAGGCTACAAACTTCTGAGCTGAAGGGGTTGCGCGCCCTCTTGTGGCCATTATGCACCATTGCCAGGAATAGCTGCATAGAACCTCCAAGCTCAAGCACAGCCTTACAGACCAGCCCGTCAGTGCACAGACAGGCTAGAGAGACAGGCCTAGAGAGGGCAGAGATTTGCCCAGTGTCACCCATTGTAGATGCACGGCAATGCCCGGGTTAGAGAACCCAGATCTACAGTGCCATCACTTGGCCAGCCTGTCTGTTCCCCTGCCCCACCCAGTCAACACCACTCAAGCCCAAAGGACAGG
The DNA here is from genome assembly GCF_054177405.1 of Leptonychotes weddellii. Taxonomy (NCBI): domain Eukaryota; kingdom Metazoa; phylum Chordata; class Mammalia; order Carnivora; family Phocidae; genus Leptonychotes; species Leptonychotes weddellii. Next base: position 5,697 of record NW_028015616.1, read on the forward strand.
GAGCAGTTTTTCTCATTTAATATTTGGGTTCTTAATCCCACCCTAGAGAGGCAGCTCAGTGTTTGGAGAAAGAGCTATAGGCTCTGAGGGAAGAGAACCTTGGACCTGGATTGGGTAAAGGGTTCATGAATCTGGACTGCAGATACAAGAAAAATTATCCTGGACCAACAATTTTTCCAGGGAGGGCCAGGAGACCCAGATATGATGGAGGCAGAGAGCTCAGCATTTTGGACCAGGAGGTTAGAAGTGGGGTGGGGGTGGGGAGCTTTGAGATGAGGAAATGATGGGTCCTGTGGAGTTGGGGAGCTCCACAGGTCAAGGGAGTACATACAGCCTGGTTTGATAGGCACAAACGGGTAAAGGCAGGTTTGAGATATGGCAGCTGCAGAAACAATGTCTAGGAGGGTAAGGGGTGGTGCTGACGGCATGATGGACCATCAAGGAGCTATGAGACCACGGGAGTGGGCAAGTGTAAGGGCCCGCATTTAGGATGGGATGGTAAGGCTGAGCACTGGGCGGACTGGAGGCTCAGTGGCAGCTTGGGTGAGAAGTGCTCAGGGCTTGTAGCAGACAAGCTCACTGTGTGCAAGGGGCCAGGCACTGCTGGGTGCTCGGTGACACCTGCTGAATGAATGGAAGAATGAATGTGTGTAAACCCACGAGGAGATGTGACTTATTATTTTTTTTTAAGTGGGTAATTAGGTAGTAGTAGGTAATTTAAAACATTATTCTATTTAATTCTTAGCAACACTATAAATAATGCATTATTAACAACGTATTGTTGCTTAGACATTTGCTCAAGGTCAGATAGACAGTAAAACAACTGTAATATGAAACTGGGTTAGTCTGGCTGCTTGGGCTTCCAGAAAGTCTTCTCTGATTCCCCAGTCCTCGGTGTCACAGGTGTCACTCTTCTAGAACAGGCTATGCTGCCCAGCAGCAGGGCCAACGTACTAGCTTCCTGCTGCTGCCGTGATGAATTACCGAAACTCCTTGGCTTAAAACAACCCAAATGTAGTATCTCACAGTTCTGGAGGTCAGAAGTCCCAAATCAGTTTCACTGGGCTAAATTAAAGTCAAGGTGTTGACCTGTCTGTATTCCTCCTGGAGACTCTAGGGGAGAATCCATTTCTTTGCCTTTTCCAGCTTCTAGAGGCTGCTCTCATTCCTTGAATCGTGGCCCCTTCCTCCATCTTGAAGGCAGCAGATAGCATCTTCTCTTCTCTCTGACCTCTGCTTCCATCCTTTGATCTCTTTCTAATTCTCCTTTCTCTTACGAGGATTACGTTGTGATTACATATGCTTGTGATTATATTGGGCCCCCTGGGATGATCTAGGATCATCTCCCCATGTCAAGATCCTCAATGTAACCTTATCTTCAAAGTCCCTTTTGTCATAAAAGGTGAAATATTCACAGGCTTTGAGGATTAGAACATGAATATCTTTGGAGGAGGGCCATTATTCAGATAATACTGGAGATGGAGGGTGGGCAGATGGATGCACCCAGGCCCAGAATGAGCCCCTATGTTTTGGCTAGCCTCCCTCAGCCTGGAGTGAAGGGTGGTGGGAAGGTGGTGGCCAGGTCCAGGCCCCATGTCTGGAGAATGCATCATCACTACCAGGGAGAGCTGAGACTGAAGGGAGAAATTCTCAGCTTAGGGAATTTTCAGGCTTGACACTTTTCCTGGTGAACATGGTGGACGGTTCCAGAAAGTTCTGTCTTCAACACTGCCTCCTCTCTAGAACCATTCTGTGCTCCTCAAGGCAGAAGATAATTACCAGCGAACTAGCCTGGGCTCTCTCTGGAAAGGGTAGATTCGTTGTCACCTTTTTATTTTTATTTTTATTTATTTTTAAGATTTTATTTTATTTATTTGACAGAGAGAGCACAAGCAGGGGGAGCGGCAGGCAGAGGGAGAAGCAGGCTCCCCACTGAGCAGAGAGTCCATTGTGATTCGGGGCTCCATCCCAGGACCCCGGGGATCATGACCTGAGCTGAAGGCAGATGCCGACTGAGCCACCCAGGTGCCCCTCCTTGCCACCTTTTTAAATTATTATTTTTTATTCCTTAATAAGTTAAACCATGCTCCTCAGAGCATGGTAAACTCTCATCCTCAGTTGATACGAGACCCTCTATTGCTTTATTTTCTTCTTTTGATCCTTGAGCCCTATTCTCATTCCTCTCCCTGACCTAGGCATACCCTCTAATGTTTTAGTATGTGTTTGGATATGTTTGTGTCTTTAAATATATATATGATTGTGTACCTATGTGTCTTACTATATATAAATATTCCTTTACAATAAGCTAACTTCCATAACGAATTGCCTCATATTTCAATGATTTAACGCAATAAAGATTTATTTTTCACTTACAGGGGGAGTACAGGGTTCCTGCTCGGACTCCTCTCTTCCACTGTCCATTTCAGGTCCCAGGTTCCTTCCGTTTTTCTGGTGGTGATAGCCTGATTCTGCATCATAAAGTTCCTGTCAATTTTTTGCCAAATTGTTTTAACATCTATTAATGTCTGTTTTATAAATTGGTTAATTCACTAGAGATAACAAAATGATGACTTTTCTAATGCTGTTATGCCCTCTTTTATTCTAATTCTATAGAGAAAAACTTTTTCACATCCTCTAGAACTATTTCGTTACCCTAAAATAAAGTTTATACCAGAATAGCAAGATGAATGCTTAAATCTCTTCCCTTATTTATCACTGTTAAAGTAGTAAATTGATGCCCTAGCAACTTGATGTTCGACGATTTTGTTTTGTTTTGCTCTCTCTTTAAATTATTATTGTGAATTTGTAGTTTTTAATATATTTAATGTCTTTTAATCACTTGCAGTTGTTTTGTTTTATATAAAATGTCAAGCATAGACAAAAGTAGACAAAGTAGTACAGTTGACCCTTGAACGATGCCATAGGTTAGGGGCACTAACCCCCTGCCCAGTTGAAAATCCACATGTAACTTTTGACTCTGCAAAAACTTAACCACTAATAGCCTAATGTTGACTAGAAGCCTTACTGATAACAGAAACAGTCGATTAACACATATTTTGTAGTTATATGTACTACATATTTTTTCCTTACAATAAAGTAAGGTAGAGAAAAGAAAATGTCAAGAAAATCATAAGGAAGAGAAAATACATTTATAATAGTATACTGTATTTATAAAAACAAAATCCATGTGTAAGTGAACCTGCACAGTTCAAACCCATTTTTCAAAGGTCAGCTGTATAGTGTATAAACCACCCCCCCACACACAGACAAACATACATACGGTAAAATACCTCATGAGTACATATTAATACTTTCAATTCAAATTCAAGATTAAAGAGCTTTTACTCAGTCTCTTGTCTAGTTCCTTTTTTCTGTACCAAGAATCCTGGTTTTCAAGGATGCAGGTGATAATAGAATTAGGATACTCCATAATTACTCATTTCTTTTATCTAATCCACAAAGCACTCTCAGAATAACAATACTACCACCAATATGATTACTGAAAACATTAAGAAAGCATTTTGCAAATGCATTTCCCATTCTCTACTTCATTAAAAAACTTTGTAGTAAATCACTGTCAGGGAATATAATCATTATATAATAGATTTCTCCTTCTTAGCCCTTATATGTTTTAGTTCTACAAGTAATCTTATAATTAACATTAATCTCTAGTCTTTACGTCAGTCTACTCTCTTTGGTTGTCGGAAGCTGATTTTCTAGTAGATTACCCAGGAAGGGCACTTGGCAACGGTGTTCTCTGAGATCTTACATGTTGATAAGTCTTTGCCCTTTATTATTTTTTTTAAAATTTTTAAAGAACTTTAGATGTTTTCTCGTTTGTTTTTTTTTGTAAGATTTTACTTATTTATTTGACAGAGAGAGACGCAGTGAGAGAGGGAACACAAGCAGGGGGCAGTGGGAGAGGGAGAAGCAGGCCTCCTGTGGAGCAGGGAGCCCGATGCGGGGCTCGATGTGGGGCTCGATGCGGGGCTCGATGCAGGGCTCGATGTGGGGCTCGATGCGGGGCTCGATGTGGGGCTTGATCCCAGGACCCTGGGATCATGACCTGAGCCAAAGGCAGACGCTTAACAACTGAGCCACCCAGGCGCCCCAGTCTGTGCCCTTTATACTTACAAAGTCTGTTTTGCTAGGTTCACACTTTCCTTTCTTGGGTCTCTTAAATGTTACTTCATTTTCTTCTGGCATAAAGTGTTACTGTTAAAGCCTAATGATGGGGGCACCTGGGTGGCTCAGTCAGTTGGGCGTCTGCCTTCGGCTCAGGTCATGATCCCAGGGTCCTGGGATCGAGCCCCGCATCGGGCTCCCTGTTCAGCGGGAAGCCTGCTTCTCCTTCTCCCTCTCCCACTCCCCCTGCTTGTGTTCCCTCTCTCGCTGTGTCTCTCTCTGTCAAATAAATCAATAAAATCTTTAAAAAAAAAAAAAGCCTAATGATGATTTAATTTTTCCTGTGTGTGTGTGTGTTTAGATGCCCAAAGGATTTTTTCATTCTCTTTTTTTCTTTTTTCTTTTTTAAAGATTTTATTTATTTATTTGACGGAGAGAGACACAGCGAGAGAGGGAACACAAGCAGGGGGAGTGGGAGAGGGAGAAGCAGGCTTCCTGCTGAGCAGGGAGCCCGATGCGGGCCTTGATCCCAGGACGCTGGGATCATGACCTGAGCTGAAGGCAGACGCTTAACGACTGAGCCACCCAGGCGCCCCAGGATTTTTTCATTTTCTTTAAGGTTCAGTCATTTTAGGGGTGCCTGGCTGGCTCAGTCGCTGGAGCATACGACTCAAGATCTCAGGGTTGTGAGTTCAAGCCCTACGTTGGGTGTAGAGATTACTTAAGAATAAAATCTTTAAGGGGCGCCTGGGTGGCTCAGTTGGTTGGGCGACTGCCTTCGGCTCAGGTCATGATCCTGGAGTCCCAGGATCGAGTCCCGCATCGGGCTCCCTGCTCGGCAGGGAGTCTGCTTCTCCCTCTGCCCCTCCCCCCTCTCATGTGCTCTCTCTCTGAAATAAATAAATAAAATCTTTAAAAAAAAAAAAAAGAATAAAATCTTTAAAATAAAGTAAACATCATTTTATAGAATGGCTTTTTGCAGGTCATTTTGGGACCACATTCTCAGCTTTGCAGTATGCTCTTTGAAGACATAGTTTTGAGGTTTTCCTTTATTTCAGGAAACTTTCTAGAATAGTTTTTAGTATTCTATTCCTTTGCTCTGGTTTTCTTCTTCGGGAACTCATCTATCCGATTTTTTATCTTTTTGCCCATTTTCATTATTTGTCAATGTCTAAGTCTTTATCTCTTCATATTTTTTTATTTTTAAACATTTCCTCTTTTCCATTGTATATCTAAGGCATCATCTTTTGTGCTCACTGTTCTTGTGTACTTTCTAGTTTAGTCTTCACTTCTAAAATGATCTTTTTCTTTCATTTCTCATCCGTCCTGAGTACTGTTGCATCATGTCTGAATTTTTCTGATTCTGATTTATGTTGTCCTTTCATGTATCGTATCATGTTCTTAGTGTCTTTTGGCTTGTTGTGAAATAGTAGTTAGGAGTTGTGGTCTGTTTTGTGGCATGCCTTTCTGGTGTGCTCCATTATCCGTAGTAATGTGACTTTGATGGTTCTTTTATGATAACTGTATGGGATTTGACCTTGATACTTTTGTATTGTTCATTTTCTGTGAAATTAGTTTTCCTGAACTGAAAAAATGAGGTGGGGTT
>NW_028015617.1:0-746 GCF_054177405.1 Leptonychotes weddellii
TCTGGGTTCCTAACAGTTATTGTTTGTGTGGTATATCTTATTCCATACTTTTGCTTTTGACTTATTTGTGGATTTCTTTTAATCTACTTTGATCATCTTTGGCTTTTAATTAGAATGTTCAGATTATTCATGTTTAGTGTGATTATTGATTGGTATAGTTGAATTAAAAACTACTACTTGGGGGCAACCGGGTGGCTCAGTCACTTTAGCATCTGACTCTTGATTTCAGCTCAGGTCATGATCTCAGGGTGGTGAGATAGAGCCCAGCATTGGGCTCCATGCTCAGCATGGAGTCTGCTTGGGTTTCTCTCCCTCTGCCCCTCCCCCACCACTTGCGCACGCTCTCTCTCTCTCTCAAATGAATAAATAAATCTTTAAAAAAATTTTAAAAATGAATAAAATAAGAACTATTTTTTTTTTAATTTTTTTTAAAGATTTTATTTATTTATTTGAGAGAGAGACACAGCGAGAGAGGGAATACAAGCAGGGGGAATGGGAGAGGGAGAGGCAGGCTTCCCGCGGAACAGGGAGCCCGATGCGGGGCTCGATCCCAGGACCCCGGGATCATGACCTGAGCCGAAGGCAGACGCTTAACGACTGAGCCACCCAGGCGCCCCAAAAACTACTATTTTGTCACCTTTTTTCCCCCAGTCAAATAAAAACATTTTCTTTTTTTCTTTTTTTTTTTTTAAAGATTTTATTTATTTATTTGAGAGAGAGAGAATGAGAGACAGAGCACGAGAGGG
>NW_028015618.1:0-746 GCF_054177405.1 Leptonychotes weddellii
GTATAAAAGCAGCCACAGACAATACGTGCAGGAATGGGCATAACCACTTTTCAGTAATACCTTACTTACAAAAGAAGCAATGCAATGGATTTGGGTAAGGGCTATAGTTTGCAGACCCTTGGTCTCTATATCCACATAATCATTGTGTGTAATGTAGGGGATTACATGTGAATTTACATGCCCCACTTTTTCTTTTTTTTTTTTATGAGAGTGACAACTGAGTGGGATTACATAAGTATATGAGAATATTTTTATTACCCTCCAATTATAATATTTCATGTAAATTTTAGAAATGCGAGACTAGCAGTTTAAAGGCTTAAGTTTTTTGTCTTTGAGACTATTTTTTGAGATGCACATTTACTTTTAATCCTTTTATTCCTATTTATTTTTGTTTCTTTGTTTAAACTTAACATTTCTAATAGCAAATAGTTTAATGATGCTTATTGGAAACCAGTCACTATTTTAAGCTATACATACAGTAATTCATATATTCTTCATAAAACCCTTTGGGTATTTACTATTATAATAAGCCATTTTATAGATGAAGAAATTAAGGCTGAACTTCAACATTAACATAATTTATTAAAATGATAAGAAACGAGTTAAAATGCTTTATAATTGTAATAAATAAACTTTATATAGGTTTCAGAAGAAACAGACTGTCCCCTACCATATTATCCAAGAAGATGTCCCTCATTCTCTATTTCTTTCTAGCTTTAAAATAGCACTACTCTAAAAAAAAAAAA
>NW_028015619.1:0-746 GCF_054177405.1 Leptonychotes weddellii
AGAGATGAATGGATAAAGAAGATGTGGTCCATATATACAATGGAATATTACTCAGCCATCAGAAAGGATGAATACTCAACTATTACATCAACATGGATGGGAATAAAGGAGATTATACTAAGTGAAATAAGTCAAGCAGAGAAAGTCAATTATCATATGGTTTCACTTATTTGTGGAACGTAAGGAATAGAATGGAGAATATTAGGAGAAGAAAAGGGAAAATGAAGGGGAGGAAATCCGAGGGAGAGATGAATCATGAGAGACTATGGACTCTGAGAAACAATCTGAGTGTTTTAGAGTGGAGGGGGGTGAGGGGATGGGTTAGCCCGGTGATGGGTATTAAGGAGGGCACGTACTGCATGGAGCACTGGGTGTTATACGAAAACAATGAATCGTGGATCACAACATCAAAAACTAATGATGTTTTGTATGGTAACTAACATAACATAATAAAATAAATTTTAGAAAAAGAAATATTGCCATTTGCAATACCATGGATGGATTTTGAGGGCATTATGCTAAGTGAAATAAGTTAGAGAAAGATAAAACTCTAAGAGCTCATTTATATGTGGAATTAAAAAAACAGCAATAACAGCAAAAACAAGTTCATAGATACAGAAAGGGTGGTTGCAAGAGGTGGTGGGGGGCGGGGGGCAAAATGGTGAACGTGGTCAAAAGGTACAAACCTCCAATTATAAAATAAATAAGTCATGGATGTAATGTACAGCATGGTGACTATAATCAGT
>NW_028015620.1:0-746 GCF_054177405.1 Leptonychotes weddellii
CAGTCGTTAAGCGTCTGCCTTCGGCTCAGGTCATGATCCCAGGGTCCTGGGATCGAGCCCCACGTCGGACTCCCTGCTCGGCGGGAAGCCTGCCTCTCCCTCTCCTACTCCCCCTGCTTGTGTTCCTGCTCTCGCTATCTCTCTCTCTGTCAAATAAATAAATAAAATCTTTAAAAAAAAATCATTTTAATCTCAGCATCGACCATGATGTTTATCACCAACTACCCTCTCTATTTGTTGCTGGGAAAACAGGATCCAAGCATTTATACAGGATTTGCGGGGGAGTTCTGTTTTTCTCCAAGCCCTGTGGCTATTACGTTGATTTTCTTAGATCTTATTTCTTATTGCCTCGCCAGAGATCCCGACCAAATCTCCCTCCATAAAGAAGGGCAACGCCCCCTATGTCCTGGGTGCCCCAAGGTGGCAGCACCTGCCACCTGGAGCTTCCTGGACTTTCCCTCATGGATCACAGCTCTGAGAAGGTCAACATGACCTTGGAGTCGCCTGGATTCCCAATCCAAATGTACATTTCGAGATGGTGGGTTGAGTCCTCTGCACCTTGCTGGCCTGGGGGAAGCAAATCCAACCCCATTCCAACCACCCCCTCGTTTGCCATGCAGCACCTGTATCCCCTTCCTGGAGTGCTGGGCAAGGGGTGGGGACACGGCCGGGGCACCCACAGCTTGCTCACGGGGGCGGCCCCACAGCCCCGCTGGAAAGGTCTCATCTCTCATTTCAATGAAGAT
>NW_028015621.1:0-746 GCF_054177405.1 Leptonychotes weddellii
CCCGGCTCAGTGTTGCCACAGCTGCCCACTGGCTGGCGGCCCAGGATACCCCTCGACGCCCCACCGGCCCCCCGCAGCTTCTCCCTGAGCCTGGTGAGAGCAGGTGTGCCGTCCGTCTGGACGTCTGTCCCCATGTTCGGGTGGCACGGTTACTGGCCTGTCCCTAGGAATGGTCAGTGCCGCAGGAACCTCCCCGTTCGGGCCTAGACAAGCAGAAACCCTATAAAATGGAGAAGCCTTGGACCCTGGAGCCAAGGGCACAAGTGGGTCCAGCTGAGCCTTGGACATTCTCCAGCTGCCCCGGGTCCCCTGCCTCCTCAGGTCCCCGGCAGGCGCTGGCACCTGATGTCAGAAGACCACCTCCAAGGTCGTGCCCCGCTTGTGTCCCAACCGTCCTGGAGGCTCAGTCTGCCATTTCTCTCACCCAGGCCCCCCCTGCAGGTCAGGGAGGGCCACAGCCCTGTGACAGGCAGGGTAGGCATGGGTGAGGGCCACGGATTGGTCCCCCCCCGCCGAGGCAGGATTCTAACCCAGTTCGTCGGGGCCGGGTGGACATCCTTGAGTCCAGCCTGAGCCGTGGCTGTGGTGTTTGAGGGGACACCCTGTCCGGGACCTCGTAGGCCAGCATCGCTCTGTTTGCAACCCAGCTGCTGTGGTGCCGAGGGCAGCAAGATGGACAGGACAGGACTGTGTCTGGGTGGACTGAGAAACCAGCCTGCTTCAGGGGAGCCCTCCTCAGCCTCTGG
>NW_028015622.1:0-746 GCF_054177405.1 Leptonychotes weddellii
CCCCTATTAGTTCTGCATGTACTTTTGAGCTACTCCCACAACTAAAGAAATTCCTAAATTTTATTTTTGTAATTCATTTTCCTTTTAGAATTTCTCATGTTTAAGTTTTACAAAAATGGAAACTTCTTACATGTGGTTTTCTCTAGGACTTAAAAATAAAGTTTTAAAAATTTTGTAATTTTCATCCATGTTGTGGTGTAGCTGCATTTCATTTATTTTTTAAAACTTATTTTAGCTTTTTTGAGCTAAAATGCACATACTATGAAATTCACTTATTACAAGTATACAATTCACTCATTAGTAAATTCCTAAGTGTATGCAACCAGCACCACTATGTAATTCCAGAATGTTTTTATCACCACAAAAAGAAACTCCTACCTGTTAACAATCAGTAATTTTCTCCTTCTCCCAACTCCTGGCAACCACTGTATTTTTGTATTTTCCTATTTGAAACATTTCTAACTGTGTCTGGCTTGTTTTACTTAACCATGATGTGTTTTGTTTTTGTTTTTGTTTTTAACTGAAGGAAAGCTCTTTTATTTGTTTTTTTTTTTTTTTTAAAGATTTTATTTATTTATTTGACAGAGAGATAGAGCCAGAGAGCACAAGTGGAGAGAATGGCAGAGGGAGAGGGAGAAGCAGGCTCCCCACTTGAGCAGGGAGCCCGATGCGGGGCTGGATCCCAGGACCCTGGGATCATGACCTGAGCCGAAGGCAGACGCTTAACCATCTGAGCCACCCAGGCG
>NW_028015623.1:0-745 GCF_054177405.1 Leptonychotes weddellii
AATTTGGTTCCTTTGTTAGGTTGTTTCATAATACTGTGTTCTTTTTCTTTGAAGGACCGTTATATATGTGTGTGCGTATACATATGTGTGTATATATGTGTGTGTGTGCATATATATATATTCATGTACTTATGTGTTTAATGTCTAAACTATAAGCTGTCTGAGAGCAGGAACTGTATCTCTTTGGGTTATTTCTTTTACTACTTTTCTCCTAGTGCTTAGAACATATTGCTTGAATGAAAATTCAGCTGTTTTTTTTTTAAAGATTTTTTTTATTTATTTATTTGAGACAGAGAGAATGAGAGACAGAGAGCATGAGAGGGAGGAGGGTCAGAGGGAGAAGCAGACTCCCTGCTGAGGAGGGAGCCCGATGCGGGACTCGATCCCGGGACTCCAGGATCATGACCTGAGCCGAAGGCAGTCGCTTAACCAACTGAGCCACCCAGGCGCCCGAAAATTCAGCTGTTCTAAACTGGAGAAAGGGAGATGCAGAATAGTATGTACAGGGGTGCCTGGGTGCCTCAGTCAGTTGAGCACTGGACTCTTGTTTTTGGGTCAGGTCACAATCTCAGGGTCCTGGGATCAAGCCCTTTGTTGGGCTCCATGCTCAGCGGGAGTCTGCTTGAGGTTCTCTACCTCTCCCTCTGCCCCTCCCCCACTAAAATAAATAAGTCTTTAAAAAAAAGGATAGTATAAAAAAAAAAGACTAGTATGTATAATATTATCCCATATTTTTATTTTAAAG
>NW_028015624.1:0-745 GCF_054177405.1 Leptonychotes weddellii
TATAAAATCAATATACCAATACCTGTTGCATTTCTATATACCAATAATGAAGCAACATAAAGTGAAATCAGGAAATTGACCCTATTTACAATTGCACCAAAAACTATAAGTTACCTAGGAATACACCTAAGCAAGAGTTAAAAGATCATATTCTGAAAACTATAGAATACTTATGAAATACATTGAAGATGACACAAAGAAATGGAAAAACATTCCATGCTTATGGATTGGAAGAACTAATATTTGTTAAAATGCCTATACTACCCAATAAATCTAAACATTAAATGGAATCTCTATCAAAATATCAACAGCATTTTTCACAGAGCTAGAACAAGCAATCTTAAAATTTGCTTGGAACCACAAAGGACCCAGAATAGCCAAAATAATCCTGAAAAAGCAAAACAAAGCTGGAGGCATCACAATCCCAGACTTCAAGCTGTATTACAAAGCTGTAATCATCAAAACAGTGTTACTGGCACAAAACAGACACATAGATCAAGGGAACAGATAGAAAACCCAGAAATGGACCCACAACTATATGGTCCACTAATCTTCAACAAAGCAGGAAAGAATATCCAATGGAAAAAAGACAGTCTTTTCAACAAATTGTGTTAAGAAAACTGGGCAGTCACATGCAGAAGAATGAAACTGGACTACTTTCTTACAACATACACAAAAATAAATTCAAAATGGATGAACTACCTAAATATGAGACAGGAAACCATCAAAATCCTAGAGGATAATA
>NW_028015625.1:0-745 GCF_054177405.1 Leptonychotes weddellii
GAAGATCTAACAATTGTAAATATCTATGCCCCTAACATAGGAGCAGTCAATTATATAAGCCACTTAATAACAAAAGCAAAGAAACACATTGACAACAATACAATAACAGTGCGGGACTTTAACACCCCCCTCACTGAAATGGACAGATCATCTAAGCAAAAGATCAACAAGGAAATAAAGACTTTAAATGACACACTGGACCAAATGGACTTGACAGATATATTCAGAACATTCCATCCCACAGCAGCAAAATACACATTCTTCTCTAGTGCCCATGGAACATTCTCCAGAATAGATCACATCCTAGGTCATAAATCAGGTCTCAACTGGTACCAAAAGATTGGGATCATTCCCTGCCTATTTTCAGACCACAATGCTTTGAAACTAGAACTCAATCACAAGAGGAAAGTCAGAAAGAACTCAAATACATAGAGGCTAAAGATCATCCTACTAAAGAATGAATAGGTCAACCAGAAAATTAAAGAAGAATTAAAAAAATACATGGAAATCAATGAAAATGAAAACACAACTGTTCAAAATCTTTGGGATACAGCAAAGGTAGTCCTAAGAAGAAAGTATATAGCAATACAAGCATTTCTCAAGAAACAAGAAAGGTCTCAAGTAAACAACCTAACCCTACACCTAAAGGAGGTGGAGAAAGAACAGCAAATAAAGCCTAAACCCAGCAGGAGAAGAGAAATAATAAAGACCAGAGCAGAAATCAATGAAATAGAAACCAAAAGAA
>NW_028015626.1:0-11426 GCF_054177405.1 Leptonychotes weddellii
TGGTTAGCCCGGTGATGGGTATTAAGGAGGAAACGTACTGCATGGAGCACTGGGTGTTATACGAAAACAATGGATCGTGGATCACTACATCAAAAACTAATGATGTATTGTATGGTGACTAACATAATATAATAAAATTAAAAACTACAAAAAAAAAAAGACAAAAACAAAACAAAACAAAAAAGCAAACAAAAACAAAAAAACTTTAAACACCACCACCACCACTATGGTACTGGCTTAAAAACAGACACATAGATCAATGTAACAGAACAGAAAGCCCAGAAATAAACCCACAATTATATGGTCAATTAATTTTCAACAAAGAGGGCAAGAATATACAATGGGAAAAAGACAAATGGTGTTGGGAAAACTGGACAACCACATGCAGAAGAATGAAACTGAACCACTTTCTCTCATCATACACAAAAATAAACTCAAAATGGATTAAAGACCTAAATGTGAAAGCTGAAACCATAAAAATCCTTGAAGAGAGCACAGGCAGTAATCTCTCTGACATCAGCCATAGCAATATTTTCTTAGATAGGTCTCCTAAGAGCAATAAAAACAAAAATAAACTATTGGGACTATATCAAAATAAAAAATTTATGCACAGTGAAGGAAACAATCAACAAAACTGAAAGGCAACCTACTGAATTGGAGAAGGTATTTGCAAATGCATCTCCAACAGAGGATTAGTATCCAAAATATATAAAGAACTAACATAACTCAATACCCCAAAATCAAATAATCCAATTAAAATGGGCAGAAGACATGAACAGACATTTCTCCAAAGAACACATAAAGACAGACAACAGACACATGCTCAACATCACTCAGTATCAGGGAAATACAAATCAAAAGTACAATGAGATATCACCTCATTATCAGAGTGGCTAAAACAGAAAACATAAGAAACAGTGTTGATGAGAATGTGGAGAAAAAGGAACACTGGTGCACTGTTGGTAGGAATGCAAATTGTAGAAATGTAGAAAACAGTATGGAGGCTACTCAAAATATTAAAAATAGAACTACCCTATGCACTACTGGGTATTTACCCCCCAAAAAAAACTAATTCAAAGGGATACATGCACCCCATGTTTATTGCAGCATTATTTACAATAGCCAAACTATGGAAGCAATGCAAGTGTCCATTGATAGACAATTGGATAAAGAAGATTATATTATTCACCATAAAAAGGATGAAATCTTGCCATTGGCAACAGCATCAATGGAGCTAGAGAGTATAATGCTAAGCAAAATACGTCAGAGAAAGACAAATACTGTATGATCTCACTCACATGTGGAATTTAAGAAACAATACAAATAAGCAAAGGGAAAAGAGACAAACCATGAAACAGACTCTTAACTATAGAGGACAAACGGATGGTTACCAGAGGGCAGGTGGGTGGGGGTATGAGGGAAATAAAGGAATGGAGATAAAAGAGTACACATATCATGATAAAAATATGGTTTTTTAAAAGATGTATTTATTTTAGCGAGACAGCGGGGAGGGTGGGGCAGAGGGAGAGAGAGAGAGAATCTCAAGCAGACGCCCTGAGCATGGAGCCCAGAGCAGGGCTGGATCTCATGACCTACTGAGCCACCCAGGCACCCCCAAAATAAAATGATTTTTTTTTTTAAAGATTTTATTTATTTGACAGAGAGAGACATAGCGAGAGAGGGAACATGAGCAGGGGGAGTGGGAGAGGGAGAAGCAGGCTTCCCGCCGAGCAGGGAGCCCGATGCGGGGCTCGATCCCAGGACCTTGGGATCATGACCTGAGCCGAAGGCAGACGCTTAACGACTGAGCCACCCAGGCGCCCCCAAAATAAAATGATTTTTAAAAGAAGAAAGAAAAATACCTGCCAACCAAGAATACTATCTGTCAAAATTGTTCTTAAGCTATGAAAGGGAGATAAAGACTTTCCCAGACAAAAGTTTAGGGAGTTCATCACCACCAGACCTGCCTTACAAGAAATGCTTCCATTCACAATCCCGAGAGAATATTTTTGATAATTTGATTCTAGAGCTCTGTTAGAAAATACATGAAAATATTAAAAGCATATATTCTTTTTTTTTGAAGATTTATGTGAGAGAGAGAGAGAGAGAGCACGAGACAGGGGAAGGTGAGAGGGAGAAGCAGACTCCCCACTGAGCAGGGAACCCAACATGGGGCTCAATCCCAGGACTCTGGGATCACGACTGGAGCTGAAGGCAGATGCTTAACCGATTGAGCCACCCAGGCGCCCCAAAAAGCATATACTCTTTGACCCAATAGCTCCACATCAGGAATTTGTCTAATGTATATACTATCAAGTATTTATCTACTGTATATACTATCACATGCACTTATCCATCACATATACGTTGCATATATATACAAGGATATTCACCACAACATTGTAGTAACAGAGTGAAAATAACCTTAAAATTCATTAGCAAGGAACTCGTTAAATGACATATGTTAAAATTATATAGCCTATTTAAAAGTTAAATTAAGTAGACTGATAAGTATTGATGCAGATTTTACATAATTGTAGAACAAATCTACAAAATCTGTTTTTCAGTAAAGAGCATGTTTGCAGGACAGTGTTTATAGCCTATTTTTAAAAATGGGAGGGGAGAGGAGTGGTATGTATATGTACAGGTACATACACACTTTTATAGTCACATAATATCTCTGGTAGGCTACACAAGAAACTGGTAAGAGTGGTGATATCCAAAGGACTGGGGATCACAGGTAAGAAAGAGACTCATTTTTACTGCATACTCCTGTTTGGATTTTTTCTACCATATGCACATAATATCTTCAAAAATTTTCTTGCCTTTTTGAGGGCCTATTTCATGCAGTATGAGTATTAGAAGCCTAGGTTTACTCAATCACTATTTTTAATTGTTTTACATAGTGAATATTTTTATTCAAAAATGAAATAAAGGTATACAGCAAAGTCTCCTTCCTACCCATGGCTCCCATCCCTGTAGTTCTTCCCTAATAGTAGAGATAAGTACTATTTTTCAGTTTATACTGTTTATGCGTATATAAGCAAATGCAAACATATATATTCTCCTTGTCCTTCATCCTTTATTAGAAAGACAAATTACTATTATATACAAAATTCTTTACACATGACTATTTTTACTTAGTAACATACCTTAGAACCAAAGTTACAACCCACAAAAGAAAAAATAGAAAGAAAGAAAAATAGACTGGAGATCTTACAAAATCAAATACTCTTGTGCTTCAAAGCCATCAAGAAAGTGAAAAGACAGCCCACAGAATGGGAGAAATTTTTTGCAAATCATGTATCTGACAAGGGACATGTACCTAGAATATATAAAGAACTCTTAATTTCAAAGAAATGCTGACTTCCAGAGAAGGTGGCAGAATAAGAGGATCCTAAGCTGACCTCTTCCTATGGTTATACCAAATAACTCCCATATCAAAGTAAATAAACCAGAAAATGACCTGAAGACTGGCAAAACTGACTCTCCACAGCTAAGTGTAGAGAAGAGGCCACATCAAATAGGATAGGAAGGGCAGAGACATGGTCAGTAGCCAAACTGACCCACGGGACTGTCCACTGGTGAGAGGGATACCCTGGGCATGGAGAGGGGAGTGGAGCAGATCCCACACCAAGCACCCCAGACACAAGAGACCCACACTAGGAAGACAAATCCCAGTAACATTTGGCTTTGAAAACCAGAGGGGCCTAACTTGTTTTTATAATCAGTGAGACTTAACACCTGGAATTTTAAAAATCAGTGGGCTCCGAGGGCAATAGGAAGCTGAGTTTGAAAAGTGCCTTGGGTATACCGAAAGGAGATTTACTTCCTTATCTCAGAGTGTGTGCTGGAGGGGCAGGGATCTTTGGGAGACTTCCCCAAGAACAAAAGAGCTGGTGGGTGCCATTTCCCCCACCCCTGCACCTCAGCCTAGATACACAGACACTTATGGGAACCGGTATAGCATGAACACTCTCATCTAGCTTGCTAACAGTGCACTTCACAGCAGACCAGGGCAGATCTTCCTGGCCCCGCAGGACCCGCCTCTGCCTTCTCCTGCAGATCTCCAATGCACCTTTGGCAGGTGACCATCTAAAGCAGTGTCATAAGCCTGGCAGGGTGCAAGCAACCCCAACAGTGGCCAGCACCACCCGAAAGTGACTCCTTCCCTGGGGAGGGGGTAAGATAATCACACACACCAGTCACACTGCAAACCCAGGCATGGGCAGGGGCAGATAACTGGCCCTGCCCACCAACAAAAGTTTCTCAGGAGACAACACAGGGAAAGCACCCTGCAGTGTGATGCTACCGCAGCTCTGGCAAACACCTGGTCTGACCCAATTCAAGCTCAAGGTGTCCCCAGATTGGCCCACTAACAATACAGGAACAAAACCCTGTCCACAACCAAGCAAATAGAGTCATTGCAGATGACTAGACTGAAGGCAAATGTGGCTCAGCAGCAGGGCACACACAACACAAATAGGAGACACCCCTTAAGTGCCAGGTTCTCATAAACAGGGACATTGCACTGCGGGGCACTATAGGACCTCTTCATCATAAGGCCACTACTCTCAAGGGCAGGAGACATAACTGACTTTCCTAACACATAAAAACAGAGACAAAATGAGACAGAATCTCCCACAAATAAAAGAACAGGACAAAATCACAGTAAGATAGCTAAATGAAATGGAGATAATATGCCTGATAGAGAATTTAAAGTAATGGTCATAAAAATACTCACTGGCCTTGAGAACAGAGTGGAGGATCTCAGTGAGACCCTTAGGAAAGAGATAGAAAACAAAGAACCAATCAGAGATGAACTCATTAACTGATATTAAAAATGCACTAGAGAGAATAAATGATAGACTAGAGGAAGGAGGAGATCAGCAACCTGAAGGACAGAATAATGGAAAGTAAGCAAGCTGAACAGGAGAGAGAAAAAATATAAAATGAAAATAGATGAAAGGAACTCAGTGAAACCATCATGCACTATGATATTCTCATTATAGGGATCCCAGAAGAAGAGGGCGAGAAGGGCACAGAAATTTATTTGAAGAAATAGCTGAAAACTTCATGAATCTGGGGAAGGAAACAAATCCAGATCCAGAAGGCACAAAAAGGCTGCAATTAAATCAACCAAGGAGATCCATACTAAGACACATAGTAATTAAAATGGCAAAAAGCAGAGATCAAGAGAGAATTTTAAAAGCAAGAGAAAACAGTTACATACAAGGGAAACCCCATAATGTTATCAGCTGATTTTTCAGCAGAAACTTTGTAGGCAAGAAGAGAATGGCATGATATATTCAAACTGATGAAAGAAAACCTGCAACCAAGAACAGTCTATCCAGCAAGGCTATTATTCAGAATAGAAGGAGAGAGAAAGAGTTTCCCAGACAAACACAAGTTAAAGGAATTTGTGACCATGAAAGCAGCCTTACAAGAAATGTTAACAGTGAGTCTTTGCGTGAAAAGAAAGACTGTAAGCAGGAGTAAGAAAAGTAGGAAGCACAAAAGCAGTAAAAAGCGTATTTATAAAAATCCGTCAAGGGATTCACCAAACAAAAATGTAAAGTATGACACCATACACCTAAAACATAGTGTGGGAGGGGGAGGAGTAAAAATTTAATGCTTTTAGAATGTATTCAAACTTAAGTAACCATCAACTTAATATAGATTGCTATGTGCCTAAGATGTTATATATAAACCTAATGGTAACCACAAATCAAAAACTGGAACAGATATGCAAATAAAAAGAAAAGATTCCAAGTATATCACTAAAGAAAGCCAGCAAACGGAGAGAAGAGAGCAAGAGAAGAACAGAAAAGATCTACAAAAACAACTACAAAATAACAAAATGGTGATAAATGCATACTATCAATAGCCAAATTTGGAAGCAACCCAGGTGTCCAATGATAGGTGAATGGATAAAACCTATACAATGGAATATTATTCAGCCATAAAAGATGAAATCTTGCCATTTGCAACAAAATGGAAGGATCTAAGGAGTATAATGTTAAGTGAAATCAGTCAGAGAAAGACAAACGCAATATGATTTCACTCATGTGGAATTTAAGAAACAAAACAAAGAGACAAGCCAAAAAAACACTTTTAAATATAGAGAACAAGCTGACGGTTACCAGAGGAGAGTTGGGGGGGGAGGGGGATGAGTGAAATATGAAGGGGATTAAGAGTACACTTATCACAAAGAGCACTGAGCAATATATAGAATTGCTGAATCACTATATTGTGCACTGGAAACTAATATACCACGGTATGTTAAGTATACTGGAATTAAATTTTTCAAAAGTGAATGGGAGTGTGGAAAGACTTCTGAAGGTCAAGTTCAGCAAACTTATCTTAGATTTAGGAGGGATCCCTTGTAGTTTTTTGAACTAAGGAATGAGAAAATG
Source organism: Leptonychotes weddellii (assembly GCF_054177405.1). NCBI lineage: Eukaryota > Metazoa > Chordata > Mammalia > Carnivora > Phocidae > Leptonychotes > Leptonychotes weddellii. Next base: position 6,417 of record NW_028015626.1, read on the forward strand.
AAAGCTGTGCTTCAAGAAAACTTATCTAGAAATTGAATCAAGATATTTCATTTGAACCCACTGGGACTTGGTGAGTCTGTTTATACCAAGTATCCTACTCGGTACAGTTATGCAACTTAGGGAACAACTCCTGTCATAAGAAACTTATTCTGGTGGATTCAAGAAACTGATTTTGAAAAGTCTGACTCAATAAGATTTCAATAGCAGAGTTGATCTCAACTTATCATTGGGTAGCTGTTCTGTGTTGCCAGTGTAGTTCCACCATAGTTACAGATTGAGTCTGTCATGATTTTACACCACTAAGGTGGATTCTGTGATTCACACAGGGTGCTTTAAAGTCTACCCCCAAATCACTAGAATCCTGTTGTATCACGAATTTAGGTGAATTTTAAACAGCAGCATTTTATATTTCATTTTTCCACATTTGTTCCCTTCTAAATCAGGTTTTCAATCATCCTTACAATGGCTCACCCCTTTCTACTGCACTCTTATCACTTCATATCTTCTAATTATGCCCACCTGACACCTCTTTCTCTAAAATGCTTCTATTCCCTTGTAATGCATGTCCCTGGCACTTAGCTATGCAGTTGTTTTTCTCTCTCTTTTTTAAAAGATTTTATTTATTTGTCAGAGAGAGAGGGGCAAGCAGAGGGAGAAGGAGGCTCCCTGCTCAGTGGGACTCAATCCCAGGACCCTGGGATCATGACCTGAGCCCGAAAGGCAGACATTTAACCGACTGAGCCACCCAGGCATCCTGCTATGTGGTTGTTTTTGTCAGTCTTGCTTAATCAATTAAAATTATGGTCTACTTGAAGACCTAAAAAATAATTTTAAAAATCTGTAAATGTTGAAACGAGTTTGAGCTGATGGGGCACCTGGGTGGCTCGGTCATTAAGCGTCTGCCTTCGGCTCAGGTCATGATCCCAGGGTCCTGGGATTGAGCCCTGCATGGGGCTCCCTGCTCCGTGGAAGCCTGCTTCTCCCTCTCCCACTCCCCCTGCTTGTGTTCCCTTTCTCTCTGTGTCTCTGTCAAATAAATAAATAAAATCTTTAAAAAAAAAAAAGGAGTTTGAGCTGAAATAAAATTAGTAACACACTGGTAAAAGTAAGTATATAATCAAATTCAGAATACTCCTATTGTGATATGGTTGTGTATTAATCACATAAGACTAGTATAAAGGTTAATGGACAAGAGTATTAAAAGTAACTATATCTACAATAATTTGTTAATGAATACATAATATAAAAAGAGATAAGTTAGGACATCAAAAATGCAAAAGTGTGGTGGCACCTGGGTGGCTCAGTCATTGAACGTCTGCCTTCAGCTCAGGTCATGATCCCAGGGTCCTGGGATTGAGCCCAACATCGGGCTTCCTGCTCCGCGGGAAGCCTGCTTCTCCCTCTCCCACTCGCCCTGCTTGTGTTCCCTCTCTCGCTGTGTCTCTCTCTCTGTCAAATAAATAAACAAAATCTTAAAAAAAAAAAAATGCAAAAGTGAGAGGAGTTAAAGGATTGGATTTTTGTATGCAATTGAAGTTAAGTTGTTATCAGCATAAATAGACTGTTGTATCTATGTTTTATGTAAACCTTATGGTAACCACAAAGCAAAAGCCTACAGAAGACTTTTTTTTTTTAAGATTTTATTTATTTATTTGACGAAGAGAGACAGTGAGAGAGGGAACACAAACAGGGGGAGTGGGAGAGGAATATGAGCGAAGTGAACCAATGCATATCACTATGGAAAATCATCAATTTACAAATGAAGGAAGAGAGGAAATAAGAAACAAGGAAAATACAAAACAGCTAGAAAAACATTAAGATAGCATCAATAAATTCTTACCTATCAATAATTATACCAAACAAAAGGCACAGACTGGTAGGATAGACTTAAATATAACTATATGCTGCTTACAAGAGATTCACTTCAGCTTTAAGGACAGACATAGGCCCAAGTGAAGGTAAGGAAAAAGACGTCCAATGCAAGTGTAAACCAAAAGACAGCAGGGGTAACTAATATCAGACAAAATAGACTTTAAGACCAAAAGGGCAATGAGACAATGAAGATCATCATACAATAATAAAGGGATCAATTCAAAAGGATATAATGGTCATAATATACAAGTACCCAACACTGAAGAACCTAAACATATTAGGCAAATACACATGAGTAAAGACATAGACAACAATACAATAACAGTAGGGGACTTTCAATATTCCACTTTCAACAATGGATAGATCATCCAGACAGAAAATCAATAAGGGAACGTTGGACTTGAACTACACTTTAGACAGAAATGGTCTAACAGATAAATACAGAACATTCCATCCAACAACAACAGAATACACATTCTTCTCAAGTGCACATAGAACATTCTTCAGGATAGATCATTTAATAGGTCACAAAACAGGTCTTAGCAAAGAAGATTTAAATCATACCAAGTATCTTTTCTGATCAAAATGGTATGAAACTAGAAATTACTAATAGGAGGAAAACTGGAAAATTCACAAATACGTGGAAATTAAACAACATACTCCTGAACAACTAATGGGTCAAAGAAGAAATCAAAGGGAAATAAAAAAAAAAATCTTTGAAACAAATGAAAATAGGAATACAATATATCAAAACTTATGGGATCCAGCAAAAGCAGTTCCAGGAGAGATGTATATAATGATAAACGGTAACATTAATTTAAAAAAATCTTGAACAACTTTACACCTCAAGAAACTAGAAAAACAAGAGAATAAGCCCAAAGTTAACAGAAGGAAAGAAATAACAAAGATCAGAGCAAAAATTAAAACCAGAAAAATAGGAAACACAAAAAACAAAAGAGTTGTTTTTTTGAAAAGATAAAATTGGCAAACTTTTAGCTACACTAAGAAAAAAGAATCAAATGAAATCAGAAATGAAGGGCATTGCAATTGATACCACAGAAACATGAAGTATTATAGGAGACTACTATGAACAATTATACACCATCGCACTGGATAACCCAGAAGAAATGGATAAATTCTTAGAAAGATACAACCTACCAAGACTGAATAAGGAAGAAATGGAAAATCTGAACATAGACCAGTAATAAGTAAAGACACTGAATGAGTAATCAAAAATCTAACAAAGAAAAGCCCAGGGTCACATCATTTTCCTGGTGAATTCTACCAAATATTTAGAGAAGAATTAATGCCATTCCTTCTCAAATTCTTCCAAAAAATTGAACAGAACACTCCCAAACTCATTCTGCGAGAATTACTCTACTACCAAAGCCAGATAAGGATACTTCAAGAACAAAACTACAGGCCAATCTCCCTGATGAATACAGATGCAAAAATTCTCAACAAAATATTAGGAAATCAAGTTCAACAGGACATTAAAAGGATCATACATCATGATAAAGTGGGATGTATTCCTGGGAAACAAGGATGGTTCCACATACACAAATCAAAAATGTAATACACCACATTAACAGAATACAAGATAAAAATCCTATGATCCTCTCAATAAATGCATTTGACAAACTTCAACATCACTTCATGATAAAAACTCTCAAAAAATTGGGTATAGAAGGAATGAACCTCAACATTATGAAGGCCACACATGACAAGCCCAAAGCCAACATCATACTCAATGGTGAAAGGTTAAAAACTTATCCTCTCAGATCAGGAACAAGACAAGGATGCCCAGTCTCACTACTCCCATTCATCATATTACTAGAAGTCCTAGCCAGAGCAATCAGGCAAGAAAAAATAAAATAAAATAAAAGGCATCCAAACTGGAAATGAAGAAGTAAAACTGTCTCTACTTCCAGATATGATCTCATATATAGAAAATCCTAGACTCCACCAACATAGAACTAATTAACATATTCAATAAAGTTGCAAGATACAAAATCGACATACAGAAATCAGTTGTGTCTCTATACACTAACAATGAAATATCTGAAAAATAAAATCCCATTCACAATACCAAAAATGATAACTTAGTAATAGATTAACAAGTAGTTCTATATACTTAAAACTACAAGACTTTCATGAAAGAAAGGGAAGAAGACACAAATAAATGGAAAGATAACTCATGTTTATGGATCAGAAAATTTGTTAAAAAGTCCATACTACCAAAGCCATCTTATAGATGCAAAGCAATCCCTATCAAAATTCCAGTGTGAAAAGCCCAGGACCCAGTGAATTTTTTTCCCCTCAAACATAGAAAAAAAAGAAATCCTAAAATCCATACAGAACAGCAAAAGACCCTGAATAATCAGCAAAGCAATCCTGAGAAAGAACAAATACCCAGAGGTATCACACTTCCTGATTTCAAACTATACTATAAAACAATAGTAATCAAAACAGTATGCTACAGGCATAAAAACAGATGCATAGACCAACAGAACAAAATGGAAGTCCCAGAATACTCAATGGGAGAAGGATAGTCTCTTCAATAAATAATGTTGGGAAAACCGGATATCCATATGCAGAAGAATGAAATTGGATGTCTGTCTTAGATAACTCACAAAAATTAACTCAAAATGGATTAAACACTTAAACACAAGACTGGAAACCATAAAAATCCTAAAAGAAATCATAGGGGACAATCTCCTTGACACTGGTCTTGGCAACATTTTTTCTTTGGATAGGACATAAAAGTACAAGAGCTAAAATAAATAAGTGGGGCTACATCAAACTGGAAAGCTCCTGCACAGCAAAAGAAACAAAAGAATGAAAAGACAAGAATGGGAGAAAATATCTGCAAATCATATATCTGATAAGGGGTTAATACTGAAAATATACAAGGAGCTCATGCAACTCAAGAGCAAAAAATACAATCTGATTTTAAAATGAGCAAAAGAGCGGAGCAAGATGGCAGAGGAGTAGGAGACCTGGATTTCATCTTGTCTCAGGAATTCAGCTGGCTAGGGATCAAACCATTCTGAACACCTACAAACTCAACAGGAGATCGAAGAAAAGAAGAGCAACAACTCTCTGAACAGAAAAGCGACCACTTTCTGGAAGGTAGGA
>NW_028015627.1:0-745 GCF_054177405.1 Leptonychotes weddellii
TTTAGTTTTCCTCATGGTGTAGTTTTATTGTTTCTTCCACAATATTCAGATGTTCAAGAAATTTCACAAAAGAACAAGTAAGCAAGCTCATAAGAAGGCAGCAAATTCTTCACAAGTCAACGGGCTCTTGAACCCACAAAAAGACAAGAAGCAGGTGTAAGATTATAGAATGTTAAAGATGAAATTCCATCACAATGTACTTTTTTCAAGCTCTACTGCAAATTTAACATAAATATCAGTGTTAATTACACTTTGTCATATGATCTGAGCTTGCTTTAAGCTCATACGTTGAAAGGAAGACCCATTTCATGCACAAAATCTGTTGCATGCCCGGCTTCCTTAAAACTACAGTTGAACATTTCCAGTGCCAAAAAAAAATTCAGCAAAGCTAAACTACAAGGAAAATGCAAGTTAGTAAGCTTTTGCTTGATGCTTCTAAATAATAAAGTCATCAAATTGATACTTAGAAATGATAGACATTATCTTGATAATTTCCTTTTAGTTTCAACACCAAACACTGTAGAAAGCATCCATGTTTCTGTTACCGTTTTCTAATTTAACTTAATCATGATGATCAATATTTAGGGTCAAAAGGTAACTGCCCCAATTCTATTTCAAGATTTGCCATGTGTCTTCCATTAGTGCGACCGTATTTATGCCATTTACCTTCCCTTTTATAAGGTTGTGGCTGAGGGTGCTTCTGCTCTTGTTTTCGATGCCTGGAGTTTTCAATATTTACCATACG
>NW_028015628.1:0-745 GCF_054177405.1 Leptonychotes weddellii
AATGAGTCTCTTGCAGAAAGCATATCGATGGGTCTTGTTTTTTTTATCCAATCTGATACCCTGTGTCTTTTGATTGGGGCATTTAGCCCATTTACATTCAAGATAAATATTGAAAGATATGAATTTAGTGCCATTGTATTGCCTCTGTTCCTTTCTGTTCTATGTTACTTTTAGGCTCTCTCTTTGCTTAGAGGACCCCTTTAAATATTTCTTATAGGGCTGGTTTGGTGTTCACAAATTCTTTCAGTATTTGTTTGTCCTGGAAGCTTTTTTATCTCTCCTTCTATTTTCAATGACAGCCAAGCTGGATATAGTATTCTTGGCTGCATATTTTTCTCATTTAGTGCCCTAAATATATCAGGCCAGTCCTTTCTGGCCTGCCAGGTCTCTGTGGATAGGTCTGCTGCCAGTCTAATGTTTCTACTGTTGTAGGTTACAGACCTCTTGTCCCAAGCTGCTTTCAGCATTTTCTCTTTGTCTCTGAGACTTGTAAGTTTTACTATTAGATGTCAGGATGTTGGCCTATATTTATTGATTTTGAGGGGGGTTCTCCACTATAATTTACTCCAATATTCCTTCTGCCCCTCTCTCTCTTTCTTCTTCTTCTGGGATCCCAATTATTCTAATACTGTTCCGTCTTATGGTATCATTATCTCTCGAATTCTCCCCTTGTGATCCAGTAGTTATCTCTTTTTCTCAGCTTCTTTATTTTCCATCATTTGATCTTCTATATCACTAATTCTTT
>NW_028015629.1:0-745 GCF_054177405.1 Leptonychotes weddellii
TGTGGATTCAGACGTGGTGCCTTGAGCTTCTCAGATCCAAAACTTCAGGAAGGAAAAAAGATTTCCTCATCCTGTTGCAGTTTGCCAACTGCCAAGACGTTGGTTCTGTTTCTTACTGAAGGTCTCCACTGACTCTTTAAGAGATTGGGAGGGGACTATTCAGCTTCTCTGAAATGTTTTCTTTCTATCCACAGCAGTGATGGCCATTTTGCCCACAGGACTCCCAAACTCCCCTAGAAGACAGATCCCAATTCTGCTGCTCTTTGGGGGAGAATCTCTTCTGTGAACATCTGCTTCTCTAGGGAATTCCAGAAAATGGCAGTTTCTGAACATTCCACCCTCACCGTCTTCCCTTTATAGCCATTCTGAGTTATCTGTTGAAGACACGGGAATTAAACCAGAAGCTACATGAAAGCAAAGTTTTCTAGAACAAATGAAATGTGTGTAAAAACTGTCGAAAGCCCTGGATCGACAATGACTGACAGTGTGGGATGACAATAACGATGTTCCTCGCAATACAGTGCTTCTGTCTGCAAAGGACTCCCCGCACCTTGAGACACCGGGCCTCTTTAGCTCTTTAGCTCTTGGAGAGGCAGGAAGGAGTCACGTCTCCATTCTCTCCTGAGGGCACCTGACCCGCACCTGTGACTTAATGACCAGGGTGCCACACCAGGTGCGTGGGGCTCCTCAGTTGACTCTGTCATGGACCCTGTGGCTCATTCAGAGGCTGTCACACATACACATG
>NW_028015630.1:0-745 GCF_054177405.1 Leptonychotes weddellii
CCCCAAAGATTTTATTTATTTATTTGAGAGAGAGAGAATGAGAGAGAGAGCATGAGAGGGGGGAGGATCAGAGGGAGAAGCAGACTCCCTGCCGAGCAGGGAGCCCGATGCGGGACTCGATCCCGGGACTCCAGGATCATGACCTGAGCCGAAGGCAGTCGCCTAACCAACTGAGCCACCGAGACGCCCCTAATGAACACTTTAAAATGTTAAAATGTTACCTATACTTCAAGGCCCACCTAAAGTTTTACTGCCTCTAAAATGAATTAATCTCTTCCTATTTTATTCTCGTGTTACCATTTTTCTCTATAATAACATCAATAAATATTATATATAGCTATCTCTACATATATTTGTGCTTCCCTGTTAGTTCCTTGAAAGGACAGGAATCATCTTTACATTTCCCAAAGCATTTAGCATGATGCTCCACAAAGCATAGATACTTACTGAATGCTTGTTATACTGAATTGAGAGGTGGAAAGAATATAAAAAGTGCTGGGGCACCTGGGTGGCTCAGACGGTTAAGCCTCCGCCTTCGGCTCAGGTCATGATCCCAGGGTCCTGGGATCAAGTCCCGCGTTGGGCTCCCTGCTCCACCGGGAGCCTGCTTCTCCCTCTGCCTCTCTCTCTCTCAAGAATAAATAAAATCTTAAAAAAAAAAAGAATACAAAAAATGAAAATCCCAAGAATGTTGATACTGAACACATCTCTTCATAAGGCATAAGAAACAATGAAACCTAGGGCA
>NW_028015631.1:0-745 GCF_054177405.1 Leptonychotes weddellii
GTCTGTCCTATTTGATCTCATTAAAAACATGCTGGTCAGGATAAATGGGACTGATTACACTACTCCTAGTATAGACCGTCCCCTTTAGAGACAGCTGAAAAACACTGTGGTTAAAGGTGTCCATAGAGGAGCTAGACTTTTGTACCTTGGCCCCTGGCTAAGCCATAAGAGCTGTGTGACTCTGGTCGAGCTACGTCAGCTCTCGTGCCTTAGTTCTTCCGACGTGTAAAATGGGGATGATCCTGGGAATGGCGCCCGCCTCTTATGAGTGTGGTGCCATTTAAAGTACCCAGAACAGTGTCTGACCCAGGAGAAGGGCCATATAAGAGCCACAAGGATGATGATGGTGATAATGGAGCCTAAGCAGATTCACCAGATCAGTTTTGGACCCAGGAATACAATATTTAATGTTTGAAAACCACTGACGCCTTAAGACTCAATTTCTTCATTGGTGAAGTACAGACAAAACAATGTACTTCCTTCATAAGGCTATAGTGAGAATTATAGAGGTGATTCATTCATTCAACAAATTATCTATCATCTATCTATTTATCCATCTATCCATCCACCCACTCATCTATCTCCATCCATCCATCATCCATCCATCCACCCATCCACTCATCTATCTATCTACCTGTCTATCTATCCATCCACTTATCTATCCATCCATCCACCCACCCACCCACTCATCTATCTATCCACCCATCCACTCATCTGTCCATCCATCCACTCATCTATCTATCTA
>NW_028015632.1:0-745 GCF_054177405.1 Leptonychotes weddellii
CCCTGTTACTCTCCACCTCCCAAATTCTGTTCACTTTACCCTTAGCTGGTAGCACCATCTGGCATACTACACGAACTGCTTATTTAATAATATCTACTTATTTAATATCTGTTCGGCAAGATGGGGATGAGCGAGGGCCAGGTGAAGGGTGGTTGTCATGGTCACTGCTGTGGACAGGGGCTCAATTGCCCTGCGGACCTCTCAGGATCTCAGAGTCCCAAATCCAGCACTGCACTGTTGAGGGTTGACCGCGGGGTGATGGTTGCCCCACGGGCCAGGACTGCCGTCCCAGCAGAAAGCAAAAAGCCTCATCACTTGTGCTTGATATGGATGCTGTGGCCTGAGGCTAAGTTGCCTGGAACCGTCCACCACACAGGTGAGCTAAGGGCTGTGACACAAGTCCCAAGGGCCACTGCTCAGCACTGCCCAGCCCCACGACAGCTCAATGGACGCTTCCTCCCCAAGGATCTGTTTGTGAAAAAAAAAATGGCTGCCCAGAATCCCAGTCTCAGTCTGTCCCTCATGCACTGTGACCTTGGGCAAGTCACCCTTCTGCTCTGTGCCTCAGCTTGCCCATCAATAAAACAAACAGGATGGACCAGACAGACCATGCTCTCCCACCTTTTCAAGTCCAAAAAACTCTCATTGAAAAAAATCATTAAGATACCACCTCACACCAGTCAGAATGGCTAAAATTAACAAGTCAGGAAATGACAGATGTTGGTGAGGATGCGGAAAAAGGGGA
>NW_028015633.1:0-745 GCF_054177405.1 Leptonychotes weddellii
AAGGGCCCTTCCATTTGTCATAGAAGAGAACATGACCTTTCATCCCTAGCACCATATGAGTGCCCAGGAGAACTCTGACAGCCCCTCGCTGGTACGTTCACTGAGTCTGTTGCAGGGAGCAGAGATGCGAGGTGGACAGCCCACCAGAAGCACAGGGAGTGGAGGATGGGAAGTTCTCAAGAAGAAAGAGGGCTTCTGTTATCCACAAAAGGAGGAAAAGTAGACAAAAACAACCCACCGACATTTCAACAGGTTCTCATTTAATGGGAACAAATGCAGATAATAAGTTATATTGGAATTTCATAGCTGTTGACTAGCCTATTGAGAAAGACTCCCTTCAGGCTAGGTAGGACTTAGCTCATTAGGGAAGCCATATCAGATTCATGGGACAGAACTGTTCCTAATCTGTTTGAGGATCAATAAGTAAACTAGTTGCCTAAGGAGAAGGTTTGTGACAGGAGAAGGTCGGAGATAAGATCTCAAAGTCAAAGAGAGGTCGTGAATGCAAAGCTGAGGGTTTTATTCCACAGACTGAGGATGAGCATGAGTATGCAACCCAGGAGCCATCACTTTCCCTCCCAGTGTCCTTGGCAGACATTACCAGTAGTCTGTGCAGAGTACTCTTGCTGAGCCTGGAGGCAGCCTCAGAAGTCATTTCAACCCAGTCCTCCAGAAAGCCACTAGTCATCTACCATTGTTGGCATGAAGGACAAAACCTTTACCTGCCATTCCTGCCATCAATGGG
>NW_028015634.1:0-745 GCF_054177405.1 Leptonychotes weddellii
TATAGCACAGAGACGGAAGTTTGTTCACTCATTAACAAACACATATTAGCACACACTGTGTGTTAGGTCCTCTGGTAAGCATCCAAACTGAGAAACTTTAAAGTTTTGGTCCTTTGGGTTTGGTACTTTTGTTTGCTAACAGCTTTACTGAGATAGATTTTACATATAAAGTTCACCTGCTCCAAGTGTATAATTTGATGGTTTTTGGTATATTCACAGAGTTGTGCAACCATCAATCACCACAATCTAATTTTAGAACATTTTCATCTCACCCCACAAAAAATCCTGTACCTATTAACAATCATTCCCCATTCCTTCCCAACCCCCCAGTTTTAGGCAACCATTCATCTACTTTCTGTCTCTGTGAAATGTCATATTCTGGACATTTCTTATCAATGGGATCCCATAATACAGGATCTTTTGTGTCTGGCTTCTTTCACTGTGTAATATTTTCAAGGTTCATCCATATTGTAGCTTGTATCAGTAATTCACTGTTTATGATGGCCAAATAATATTCCATTGTATGGATATTCCATATTTAGGTAATCTATTCATCAGTTGGTGGGTTTCTGAGCTTCTACTTTTTTGGCAATTATGAGTAATGCTGCTAGGAACACTGGTGTGCAGGTTTTGGGGGTGGACATAGCCTCCATTAGGTTTTGCCCTGTGATGATTTGTAAGCATGTCCCCCACTAGACTGTGAGCTGCTGGAGGGCAGCACTGTGGTCATACTCAACTTCCCTTC
>NW_028015635.1:0-745 GCF_054177405.1 Leptonychotes weddellii
TCCAGTACACAGCAAAAAGTGATGACGATACCCTGCAGTGTATAAACTTGTGTGTGCACACAGCCATCTAAAGGAAACCGATGCTGGATGACGGGGGAGCATTAGGGTGTCTCTGTGACTGCAGCTCGATTTGCCTTCACAGTGTGGCCACGACTACCTCAATGGTATTCTCAAGAGTGGGGTAAATAATTCAGTAGGGGTAAGGCTTAGATTTTCCTCATTCTCTCTTAGTGCTTATGTTCTTGGCACAACACTGATGCACCACAGACAAGCCAGCATGTGGATGTGCCCTGCGTGGATCAGGTAGAGCCCTTCTACATTGCAGAGTCCTTCAGTTTCTAAAATCGTGGAGTTTGTATTGTTAGAACCAATGAAATGACTAAAAGAATTTTAAAAAATAAGCCATCAGTCTGGACTTGTGTAGGTGAATGAAGGAGAAGCACTTTAAAGTCAGGAAAAAAGGCATACTTAACATTTAGGATTATCAACCACTGCTGGTTTTCCATAATATAGTTCATTCCTGATTTCATCTGAAAGAGATATGATTATTACTACCATTCAAAAAGTGGTACCTTATTAAAACAAAATGTAACACAAAACCCCGAAAGTGGTACCTTATTAATAAGCTCTTGGAACGTCTTTGAGGTGGATTTCAGATTTTTGTTTTGCCAGCACACCAGAGAACAGGCTCATTGGGTTTCTCCACCAAGAGGTATAACGTCTCAAACTCACCACCTTTACTAAG
>NW_028015636.1:0-745 GCF_054177405.1 Leptonychotes weddellii
AGGGAGGGCTGCCTCTGAGCTGGACCGAGCCGGAGCCGCCTCGGAGGGAAACGGGCACAGCCCCGAACAGCCCGGCCGTCCAGAGCCCGCCCTCCACGGGAGCCGCCCTGAAAGCGCCTTCTGCTAGTTTTCTCCGCCTTGACCCTCGGCCCCCGCCAGCCTCTCTACCCTTGTCGTGGCGCACAAGGCTCTCAAGACCATGCTTTTCCAGGAGCAGATGGCCGCCCCCGCCCCCACATCATGGCCCACCTGCCTTTCACGTGAAAATGGGGGCAGACAGCCAGACAGATGTCCACCGAGCTGGCCTGTCCGGGCAGAGTGGACTCAAGACCACGTCCACCCCGGCTGCCTGGAGGAGCCCCCGGACAAACAGCCTCCGGTCAGCGCCTCTCCCTGTGCCTCGGCCCCTCCGAGCCCTGCCATCCTCTGCCCACCCAAGTCACATCCGTTTTCTCCCTCCCCCAGGTCTTCTGAGGCCACAAGGATGGGAACACCGAGCCGGCTGGACCGGCGGCCTGGTGAGTGGGAGCAGGGCCTTCTGTTTTAAAGTGACACCCAGCCCCCCAACCCCGGCCCCCCGTGGGGAAGAGCAGAGTCGGGCGTTGCCTCCGGACCAAGAAGAAACAGCCCCTGAGGGAGGACGGTCCCCTCCCCGCACATGGCCCAGGCCTGGTGTCAGCCCTCCCGAGAGCCTGGGGCAGCAGAGAAGGGGCAGTCACCCCCTGTTCGTTCGTTCATTCAACAC